>NC_039367.1:117503486-117596293 GCF_003573695.1 Papaver somniferum
AAAAAAAAACAAATGTTTCTAAACCAAAAATGTGGGCTGTCTCCCGACAAAACCAAATTTTTCACAAAAAGTCCAATCTCATTAAAAACCAAATTTTCTTGTATAGAATCTAGTAGATAGTTTCTTAGTTAAATCTTTTGTTTCTTTTGTACATATTTTGCTAATCCAATATGATCTCGACTGAGATATGTTGGATTCTTGCCTTGAATAACGGAGTTCTAATCTTGCTTTCGCCGAAATCGGGTATTCTTTTTCCTTTTTCTCTACTCAGCATGATCCTCTTCATATGTTGTATTATAATTCTTTACATTTTTTGAAACATTGAGGACAATGTTTAGTTTAGGTTTGGGGGTATAGAGTAGAAACCACGATAACATGTTATAATTGAAAACAGAACTCCCTCTTTTTGAAAAAATTTAAAAATTCCAAAAAAATTAAAAAAAAAATGAAAAATCATAAAAAAATCGAGCTCATTTACCTTGAAATGTTGACTCTTGTGCATGTATGTAAACATAAGGATTCTTAGTCTAGATATTTAGGCACCCTGATTCTAGCACAATTCACATAGTGATAAGAAACTTGCACGCGCACGATCTACCAATACATGTATAGCCTCGATCTTCAAGGTGTTTGATAGGAAGTTAGATTGCCAATCACCTTATAATACTGAATGAGACTTGACTAGCTTGTTCTTTGGTTGGCTGGGATAGAAGTTGGAGGATACGTTAAGAAAAGCAACCATAGAATTTGACCGGATGCATTCGATAAGGGCCACCTCTTGCTAAGAGTCATGTAATTTTGTTTTTCTTTTTTGTTCATGTATCAAAAGTGTCACTATGTTGTAAAGATCAAAGTTATTTCTTCAAAAAAAAAAAAAAAATCAGAAAAATTCAGAAAAATCAAAAAAATATCAAAAAAAAAAAAATCCAAAAAAAAATCAATCAAGTATTTATTTATTCCATGTTTTGTCATGTTAAAGACAATATTCTCTCTTGTTCCAAAAATAAAAGAGAGTAATCAATGTAAATAAGAGTCATGTAAAGAGTCATCTTTTTGTTGTAAATAGTCTTGTAATAAGCAAGGAGGGTGCAGCCATCGATGTATAACGCGGGTAAACTGAATATCACCAACTCATTGGTTGAACATTCACAATTCTCGTAAAGCCGGACAACTAGCTTGGCTTAGAATTCGGTTCTTAGCCTAAAAACTATCTCTTGGTGATTAATAGTCATAACTTCAGGTCATTCTAGAAACATGTGTAGATACACTTTACACTCTTATCACGTGTCTTTATTTGTTATCAGTGCTAGGATTGTGCCTTTGATAGCTAGATTGACATCTCCATTTTGCTGTGAGCTTCAACTGACTTGCACATGTCACATTTGATGGAATCTGAGCTTATATTTTGTCCTAGAACTTTGTAGGTACGTTCTAAGCAAACCTTCACGAGACTTCACTCGTCCACTAGGGAAACTTAGTGGTTTAAAAGGCTTAGTGCATACGCTAAATGCATTCGAGAGACCAGCGACAGTGGTATAGGTAGGATTTCCTTAGCTTTGTTTTACTTGAGGACAAGTAAAATTCAGGTTTGGGGGTGTTTGATGAGTGCCAAAAAGTGCATATTTCTATATATTTTTCTTGGCATTTAACTCATATTTTGTGCATTAATTCTACATTTTATCCCATATTCTGTATTTTCATTGTTTTCAAGAATAAATATTTTTATTAATTAATTTTGCATTTTTAGGTACTAAATAAAGCCTGGTTAACTCACAGAGCGAAAAGAGCAAAGAAACGGGAAAGACTCCCGCAGAAAGGCAACGAAGAATGATGTTTGCAAGAGCCGGATCAACTAGAAGTGGGCTTGAAGAGGAAGAATTGTTCTTAAAGAAGATATGGGCTTGGCATACCCAAGGCCCAAAACCCTCACCCAAATCCATTTTCAATATCCATACCCATTTCCATGAGAGCCGTCAGATTGGATCCATCACATCATCCCACGGTCACCTCATCATCGTGCATCAAACTCTGAAGCTCCTGTCAAACATCATAGTACCTAACTCCAATCTAAGTCGTCAGTTTTGATGTATCACACATCCAACGGTCGCTCCACGCCTGTCTCCCTCGTGCCGTTCGATTCAATCCAGATGTGATCATCCAACGTATCATCTTCGCTGGACATCTAATTCGCTACAACCGCTCAACACTACAACACCTAACACCTATACCCATCAAACCAAACAGACCTTACCCAATTTCTCTTCGTTCTTCTCTCCCTCACCTCCTCTGCGACCACCATTCCCACCACCTTCTCCTGCTGCCTCCACCAACTCGAGCAAAGTTCGAGTAAACAAACCCTCACCACCATCTCTACTCGACCCTCACACATAACCATCACTCTTCTATCCACCTATTATCAGCCTACATCTTCACCTTCTCCTCTCAGTGAAGAATTAGGTTAATATTAGTTGGAGTAGGGGTAAGGATTAGGGCACCAACTCGCACCAAGGAAGTATGGGAGGAAGCAGAAGAATGGGTCGAAGGCTATGAAGCAAATCATAGAAGTATGGGTAAGATTCAACAAACCCTAATTTACTGTTTTTGGGGATTTGGGGAAAACTTGTGTAGAACCCTAATTGAAGCTTGTAACTATAAATATGATGTGTGGGTGTGTGTTAGAAAGGATGCCTGGATTAGCCAGAGCACCCTTTGGAGGCCTGGATTAGCCAGTGCTCTCCACTGTTAGGTTTTGTAATTTTCTGTTTTAATTCTAATTCTAAATTTCAATTTCAATTACTCTTTATGTTTATCATGTTCTAATTTCATGTGCTAGGGTTTAGATGAAACTCTTGATTGTATGTTAAGATAGTTAGTAATCATGTCATTGTTCTTGTAGTGCTAAAAATGAGTTAGGACTGCTAGTAACCATTTGAATAAGCAAGCCTGTGATCAGCTGTGCTGTAGAAAGACAGCTGATGCTAGGGGTAAGTGAGTGATAATGGTTAAGAATTCAGTCCATTTGAAGGACTGTGCTTAATTGAAGTAGGGAAGTTAGTAAACTTAGTGATCAAATGCACCTGTGATTGAGTGTGCTATAAGAAGACACTCAATGCTAGGGGTGAACTAGAGAACTTAGGGGATTAACCTTCCACTAATGCGGATTGCTAGATAACTGGTTGAGCAAACAAGCCTGTGATCAGCTGTACTGTGAGAAGACAGTTGATGCTAGGGGTAAGTTAGTAAGATTAGTTAAATCATCCATAATATTCCCTGAGATGAAACAAGAACATGATTTGATTAGGATCTGCCTTAGTTTAGGATCAAGATGTGGATTCAAAAGCCCTACCATGTTCCTGTTTACTTGCTTTACATGCTACTGTTTTTCAGTTCTGTCACTGCCCTTGGCTAACAGCCTTGGTTTGTTTATCTTTGTTTCTTTGCTTCTTACTCACTGTCATCACTTAGCTTAGCTAGAATATCCTATAAAACTTCAACTTACACACCCTAGTCTCTATGGATTTGACCCGTATTTGCATTGTTCTACACCTCGACACCGTGCACTTGCCGTATTAGTTTGTGACTCTTTTAGAGAGCCACCAAGTTTTTGGCGCTGTTGCCGGGGACTGGTTTGTGACTCTTTTAGAGAGCCACCAAGTTTTTAGTGCACTGGGCTTCTGAACCCAGTTTGTGGGCTTGTTCTAATTGTTTTTGGGCTTGATTAATTTGTTTTTGAGTTTGTTTAAAACTGTTTTGGGCTTGTTTGAATTTACTGTGGGCCTCGTACTTTGAATTTCTGAGAGTCCAACAGTTAAATACCCAACTGGGCTCCTGAAACCTGTTTGTGGGCTTATTTGAACTTTCTGTGAGCTTGTTTAAACTGTCTGTGGGCTTGTAATTGTAACTTTGAAAACCAAAATCCGGGCCTAGTATTTAACTGAACTCTGGGCCTCAACAAACTGAAAACCCAACTGGGCCTAGTTCACTGAATTGTGGGCTTCGTACTTTGGGCTCTTTTTGATTCAAAAACATCCATTTGCCTCACCCATTTAAACCAAATCCTGGTCTATGTCTTCAAAGTTTAAAAACCAAATTAAGTGGGCTTCACCACATAACCCATTTAAAAACCAAACCTTTCTTTCTCTTTTTCCCAATTAAAACCAAAAGTTTTTCAAACCCCTACAAACCAAATATTTCCCGTAAAACCAAATGTTTCCCACAAAACCAAATGTATGGTAGAATTTTCTTGTACATAATCCAGGAGATAATTTCTTAGTTAAATCTTTTGTTTCTTTTGTATATATTGTGCTAATCCAATGTGACTCTTAGTCGACATATGTTGGATTCTTGTCTTGAATAACGGAGTTCTAATCTTGCTTTCGCCGAAATCGGGTATTCTCTTTCCTTTTTCTCTACTCAGCATGATCCTCTTCATATGTTGTATTATAATTCTTTACATTTTTTGAAACATTGAGGAAAATGTTTAGTTTAGGTTTGGGGGTATAGAGTAGATACCACGATAACATGTTATAATTGAAAACAGAACTCCCTCTTTTTGAAAAAATTTAAAAATTCCAAAAAAATTAAAAAAAAAATGAAAAATCATAAAAATGGAGCTCATTTACCTTGAAATGTTGACTCTTGTGCATGTATGTAAACATAAGGATTCTTAGTCTAGATATTTAGGCACCCTGATTCTAGCACAATTCACATGTGATAAGAAACTTGCACACGCACAATCTACCAATACATGTATAGCCTCGATCTTCAAGGTGTTTGATAGGAAGTTAGATTGCCAATCACTTTAGAATACTGAATGAGACTTGACTAGCTTGTTCTTTGGTTGGCTGGGATAGAAGTTGGAGGATACGTTAAGAAAAGCAACCATAGAATTTGACCGGATGCATTCGATAAGGGCCACCTCTTGCTAAGAGTCATGTAATTATGTTTTTCTTTTTGTTCATGTATCAAAAGTGTATCTATGTTGTAAAGATCAAAGTTATTTCTTCAAAAAAAAAATCAAAAAAATTCAGAAAAAAAAAAAATCAATCAAGTATTTATTTATTCCATGTTTTGTCATGTTAAAGACAATATTCTCTCTTGTTCCAAAAATAAAAGAGAGTAATCAATGTAAATAAGAGTCATGTAAAGAGTCATCTTTTTGTTGTAAATAGTCTTGTAATAAGCAAGGAGGGTGCAGCCATCGATGTATAACGCGGGTAAACTGAATATCACCAACTCATTGGTTGAACATTCACAATTCTCGTAAAGCCGGACAACTAGCTTGGCTTAGAATTCGGTTCTTAGCCTAAAAACTATCTCTTGGTGATTAATAGTCATAACTTCAGGTCATTCTAGAAACATGTGTAGATACACTTTACACTCTTATCACGTGTCTTTATTTGTTATCAGTGCTAGGATTGTGCCTTTGATAGCTAGATTGACATCTCCATTTTGCTGTGAGCTTCAACTGACTTGCACATGTCACATTTGATGGAATCTGAGCTTATATTTTGTCCTAGAACTTTGTAGGTACGTTCTAAGCAAACCTTCACGAGACTTCACTCGTCCACTAGGGAAACTTAGTGGTTTAAAAGGCTTAGTGCATACGCTAAATGCATTCGAGAGACCAGCGACAGTGGTATAGGTAGGATTTCCTTAGCTTTGTTTTACTTGAGGACAAGTAAAATTCAGGTTTGGGGGTGTTTGATGAGTGCCAAAAAGTGCATATTTCTATATATTTTTCTTGGCATTTAACTCATATTTTGTGCATTAATTCTACATTTTATCCCATATTCTGTATTTTCATTGTTTTCAAGAATAAATATTTTTATTAATTAATTTTGCATTTTTAGGTACTAAATAAAGCCTGGTTAACTCACAGAGCGAAAAGAGCAAAGAAACGGGAAAGACTCCCGCAGAAAGGCAACGAAGAATGATGTTTGCAAGAGCCGGATCAACTAGAAGTGGGCTTGAAGAGGAAGAATTGTTCTTAAAGAAGATATGGGCTTGGCATACCCAAGGCCCAAAACCCTCACCCAAATCCATTTTCAATATCCATACCCATTTCCATGAGAGCCGTCAGATTGGATCCATCACATCATCCCACGGTCACCTCATCATCGTGCATCAAACTCTGAAGCTCCTGTCAAACATCATAGTACCTAACTCCAATCTAAGTCGTCAGTTTTGATGTATCACACATCCAACGGTCGCTCCACGCCTGTCTCCCTCGTGCCGTTCGATTCAATCCAGATGTGATCATCCAACGTATCATCTTCGCTGGACATCTAATTCGCTACAACCGCTCAACACTACAACACCTAACACCTATACCCATCAAACCAAACAGACCTTACCCAATTTCTCTTCGTTCTTCTCTCCCTCACCTCCTCTGCGACCACCATTCCCACCACCTTCTCCTGCTGCCTCCACCAACTCGAGCAAAGTTCGAGTAAACAAACCCTCACCACCATCTCTACTCGACCCTCACACATAACCATCACTCTTCTATCCACCTATTATCAGCCTACATCTTCACCTTCTCCTCTCAGTGAAGAATTAGGTTAATATTAGTTGGAGTAGGGGTAAGGATTAGGGCACCAACTCGCACCAAGGAAGTATGGGAGGAAGCAGAAGAATGGGTCGAAGGCTATGAAGCAAATCATAGAAGTATGGGTAAGATTCAACAAACCCTAATTTACTGTTTTTGGGGATTTGGGGAAAACTTGTGTAGAACCCTAATTGAAGCTTGTAACTATAAATATGATGTGTGGGTGTGTGTTAGAAAGGATGCCTGGATTAGCCAGAGCACCCTTTGGAGGCCTGGATTAGCCAGTGCTCTCCACTGTTAGGTTTTGTAATTTTCTGTTTTAATTCTAATTCTAAATTTCAATTTCAATTACTCTTTATGTTTATCATGTTCTAATTTCATGTGCTAGGGTTTAGATGAAACTCTTGATTGTATGTTAAGATAGTTAGTAATCATGTCATTGTTCTTGTAGTGCTAAAAATGAGTTAGGACTGCTAGTAACCATTTGAATAAGCAAGCCTGTGATCAGCTGTGCTGTAGAAAGACAGCTGATGCTAGGGGTAAGTGAGTGATAATGGTTAAGAATTCAGTCCATTTGAAGGACTGTGCTTAATTGAAGTAGGGAAGTTAGTAAACTTAGTGATCAAATGCACCTGTGATTGAGTGTGCTGTAAGAATACACTCAATGCTAGGGGTGAACTAGAGAACTTAGGGGATTAACCTTCCACTAATGCGGATTGCTAGATAACTGGTTGAGCAAACAAGCCTGTGATCAGCTGTACTGTGAGAAGACAGTTGATGATAGGGGTAAGTTAGTAAGATTAGTTAAATCATCCATAATCTTCCCTGAGATGAAACAAGAACATGATTTGATTAGGATCTGCCTTAGTTTAGGATCAAGATGTGGATTCAAAAGCCCTACCATGTTCCTGTTTACTTGCTTTACATGCTACTGTTTTTCAGTTCTGTCACTGCCCTTGGCTAACAGCCTTGGTTTGTTTATCTTTGTTTCTTTGCTTCTTACTCAATGTCATCCCTTAGCTTAGCTAGAATAGACTATAAAACTTCAACTTACATACCCTAGTCTCTGTGGATTCGACCCGTATTTGCATTGTTCTACACCTCGACACCGTGCACTTGCGGTATTAGTTTGTGACTCTTTTAGAGAGCCACCACTTTTGTACTCCTTTTAGTGTCTGTGGAGATGTCATTTCCATTATTGCTCGGACCCTTTCGGGATCCACTTCTATTCCTCGCTTAGTTACCAAGTATCCTAGGAATTTTCCTGAGGTTACTCTGAACGTGCATTTCTCCGGGTTTACCTTCATGTGAAAACTTCTCATGGCTTCGAATATTTTCCTTAGGTCAGCTAGTTGGTATTTCGCTTCTTTGCTCTTGACAAGCATATTGCCCACGTAGACCTCTAGTATCCTGCCTATCCATGGTTTAAACATTTTGTCTACCAATCGCTGGTATGTTTCCCCCGCGTTCTTTAGTCCAAAGGCATCCTTGTATAGAAATACAAGCCTCGTGGGGTAAAGTACGCACTATGCTCCTGGTCTTCTTATGCAAGGGAGATTTGGTTGTAGCCTGAGTATCCATCCATGAAGGATAGTCTCTGGTGACCTTCAGTTGCATTGACTAGTTGGTCAATGTTTGGTAGTGGGTAGCTGTCTTTGGGGCAGGCTTTGTTGAGATTGATAAATTCGATGCAAATGCGTACACCTCCGTTCTTATTGGGTACGATCACCATGTTGGAGATCCACCTAGGATACTTGACTTCTCGTATGAATCATACGGTTATTAGCTTTTGTAACTCCTTTTATACCGCTTCGTGGTAGATGTCTGCCACCTTACGGATACGCTGCTTGAATGGTGGTATTTCTGGTTTGAGTTGAAGGTGGAGGGAGACCAAACTCGGGTCAATTCCGGGCATGTCTTCCATTGACCATGCAAAGATATCTGCATAGTCCCTTAGTAGCCTTTGTAGTTGCATCTCCTCTTCCTCTCCAAGCAAAGTGCCGATGTTGATCATCTTTGATTCCACCTCCGTTCCGATGTTGATTTTCTTTGTTGGTTCCACCGATGAGAAGGTTTGTTTCTGAGGACGTTGAGGAGTGCTTTTCTGTAATTGTCATTTGGCAGAGACGTTTGCCCCTGGAGTGGCGGAGGTGCTTGTCTCCGGAGCTGGGGTGGCTTCGGGTACTGAGAAGGCTCCGTCCTTTACTTCCTTAGTGTTTGCCTTTTGTCTTTTTATTTCGTGCTGCGGGCAGCAGCTCTTTCTTCGTTGAGTCTGACCTCTGCTAGGTTGCATATCCTTGCGTCTTGCTGGTCACCCTTGATTTCCATTTTACCCATGGGTGTAGGGAATCGAAGGTACTGATGATATGTGTTAGAGCATAGCTCGGTCAACCTCGCATGCGTTGCTATCTCAAGCATGTTTGTGAATGTTAGTGATCAAAACTATAAGTCTTGATTTCTATCCTACATAGCTAAGTCTCGGACTAGGATAGAAAAGTGTAGTTGAGATCAAGGACTTCATGGCGATTCATCATACAACGACGAAGATCTATACAAGGAACCGTGGAACTTCATCAACAAAAAGGTATGTGGAGACTTGAACTTATCTATCACTCAAAAGTCTATCTCTTCTATCTCCTACTTCTTATGAGACAAAAGTCGTATGCTATATAGACTAGATCATACACATTTGACATTTAGAGCTGAGCATTCATTGGTTATCTTTTATCTCGAAATCGTGTTTTGGTAAAGCGTTTCGATTTGATCAAGTTTATCTTCACCTAGTGACCAAAGTCATGAAAAGTTTCAATCACTTTGAGAATTTCTCTGACGTGAATCGGTCTGTGAATAACGTCTACATAGCGTCCTCTGAGAATGTCTCAATGATTGAAATGAGAGTTTAGATTACATAAACATGTATTCATTGACCCGAAGTTTTCGAACTTTGTTGATCAAGAGAAATCGGGAGGATTGTGGAATTGGCTTGCCAAGTCCGCGAACCCAGTCCGCAGACTCAGTCCGCGAACTGTCGGAAGTTCTCGAACGAGAATTTCTGCTGGGATTTTCCGAAACTCGTTTTTGTGCTTAGTCCGCGAACTGGCGGAAGTTCTCTTTCCGAGAATTTCTGCTGAGTTTGAAAAAGTCAACCGATTAACTTAAGTCCGCGAACTTGTTTGCGAACTTAAGAGGTTATGATCTAAAGATGTGCTCTGAACATGAAACATTAAATTACTAAAAAATGCTTTATGCAAACCGTGGATATAATGTTCATGAGCCGATTTAATCGAATCGAATCATCTTTGTTTAAATTGTGTCTTGTGTAGTTACATAAGATCTCATAGCAATTGAACAACTCTTTAACTAGTTCATTTGAGTCACTTGAACTAGTTATGGTGAAGAAGAACAAGGTTTATACGAAATGCTCATATGGTTAACCTTTTGGGTTACTATGTTGAACCAACATACACATACACGTTTGGGCATGGTTTTCACGAACCCAATAAACGTATACCCAATTGTGTGTGACAAGCTAAGTTTTCGATCTAACGGTTGAGAAATATTATCTTGAATCTAAATCATGATTTCATCTAACGTTGAATAAGGATTGCTTTGTAACTAAGGCAAAACCCTGATTTGAAGGCTATATAAAGGAGACATCTAGCATTGTGAAAAACTAATCCCCACACTCTGTGTGCTACTAGTGCATCCGCTATAGTCGATCTCCATTAACCTTTGATTTTCTTCTCTAAAATCAGGTTAACGAATTAAAGACTTCATTGGGATTGTGAAGCCAGACCGATACTACTTTATTGTTGTTGTGTGATCTGATCTTGCATCTTCTATCGTACAAGTACAATCGATTGATTGTCTTGAGATCGTGAGAGTTCTCTTATAGGAAAGATAAAGAAGTCACAAACATCTTCGTCTCATTGTTTGTGATTCATCGACAAACCGCCTGTGTAGTTAGGAAGGGTTGAAGAGAGGTGATTGATTAATCTAGGATGTTATTCGGGAATATAAGACCGGACTATCAATTGGTTCCTGTTCACCTTGATTTCATATCAAAAGACGGAACAAAACCTAGGGTTTATCCGAGGGAGACAAATTTATCCTTTTATAGACTTTTCTGTGTGAGACAGATCTGTTTATTATCAAGTCTGTGATTTTGGGTTACAACAACTCTTGGTTGTGGGTAAGATCAGCTAAGGGAATCAAGTGCGCAGTATCCTGCTGGGATCAGAGGCGTACGAGTACAACTGTACCTTGGATCGGTGTGAGACTTATTAGGGTTCAACTATAGTCCAGTCCGAAGTTAGTTTGCAGTAGGCTAGTGTCTGTAGCGGCTTAATACAGTGTGTATTCAATATGGACTAGGTCCCGGGGTTTTTCTGCATTTGCGGATTCCTCGTTAACAAAATTTCTGGTGTCTGTGTTATTTCTTTTCCGCATTATATTTTATATAATTGAAATAATACAGGTTGTGCGTTAAGATCATCAACCTCTCTAATCCAACCCTTGGTTGTTTATTGTAGTTGATTGATCCTTGGAGATTGGTCTTTGGTACCATCCAAGTTATCTCTCTTTGATAAAGACTCGCAGATTTCTATTTTCTTGAGTAAAGATCAAATCGAGAGATTGAGATATAAACTCTTTGATATATCTTTTTATTGATTGAGTCGGACTGTCTAGTTGATTCTCATAAAAAGTATATTGGAGTTTGTCCATACAGATTGCTAAGCGAAATATTGGGTGGTGTTGTTAGACCCCCGCTTTTTCAATTGGTATCAGAGCAGGAAAACACGTTTATGACCTCATCAGTCTGTGTTTGTAGCGATCTGACTCTATGGATAAGTGTACTATCTCTGATAAACGCGTCACCAGTAATAAAGATTCTATCTCGTCTAATTCTATTAAAGAGAAAAGTTATTCTATCTCGAATATAGAAAAACCTTGTGGTTCGACGAGACAGACAAACAATGGCAGATGTGTTCTTGATCTCCCTTCGAAAGAGACCTTCTCTTCTAATGAGTGGGATACAGCTGAAGAGAGTAATTTGATTCTAAATCTTGTTAGAATTCAAGCTGTCAGATTGGATCAGCTAAAACACCATGTCAATGTTCTTCTTGGTGTTGTAAGAGATTGCAAAGTCCATGACAATGCTGAAGATCATTCTTCGTTCTTAACTCTTGAGGACAGCCTCGAAAAGGATGCCTTGGATATTGAATGTCGTTTGAATAAACTCTGCGTTCAAGGTTGTTCAAAGCAATCTAATATACCAAGAACTTCTGATGCTTTACATTCAGAAGTAAAAACAGGTGTTCCTGATATTTCCACCAAACTTAGGACATTCTGTAAAAAGCACAAATCTTCTGATGATGATATTAAAACGACTTCCTCCAATCATTCCTATGATAAAAAGGTATGTCTCGTCTGTGAGACCAAGAGTTCTGTTAGACAGAAGAGAAACCCTAAGTTGAATAAAGACTCCTTAGTTCAACTTCAACACACCCTAGATTTGATTCTCAAAGGTGTGACTGACATACGTATGATTTAGCCAATTGGTTTTCGTACCTATCCTGTGAATGCTTCCAGGAATGTCAGTACAGTGAGTTCCTCCAATGTTCAAAGGCAGAATAGACGTCTTAATAAACATCATCCTAAGGAAGTTAACCGATGTGCTTCTGAAAGCAACGTTGATCCTGTTGAGAGAGTCATTCCAGAAGAAAGGAAAATCAATGAGATGAGAAAAGATATTAAAAAGATAGTTGGAAGATATAAAGAGCTTGTCGACAGATTATCCTCTTCCTCATGTCAAGGCACTTCTGGTAAGAACTCTAACTATGTCTCTTATTTTGATGACAGTAAATTTTATGATAATTTCTCATGTCAAACAGGATCCCTCTCTAAGACTAAGAGGAAATACAAACTTAACCAAATATTTAAACCTCGTAATGAGCCTGGGGCTCGTACTTGTGCTAATTAATCACAAGGTTCGAGAACTTACTCATATAAAATCATGTTGAGTAAGTTGTGTTAAAAACAAGTATACTTGTTGCTTGCATCTATTAAGTTAAGCTATTTTCTTATCGTTCATAGATGAACTTGTGTTGACAGATCCGCTAATATCAAGTATTTTTTAAGTCAAAAGAAGTTGGTGCATACTATTTTAAAACGTGTTTTTAGGTCATGTTTTCAATTTGTTGAAGGACTGTATTTATTCGGTACTTGTTGTACTCGAACGGATTCTGCTCTGGCCCGAGTCAACAGTTTCTGTTTGAAACCCTAAATTGTTGTCCCCAAAGAATATATATCCAACTTCTTAGGGTTGCAAGTCACGTGCGTGTACTCCTGGTGGTTTTTGGATTTTCAAGAATGTCTTCCTCCTCTTCTTGCTATGGTGGTTTTGCAAAAGGATTTCTTGACAAAAGTGTTGAGGTTGATTCCAAGAAGAAGAGAACACTTGTAGATGAAGATCATCCCAATGCTTCATGATTCTTTGCTCATTCTCATGAAGATGTTGAGAAGGATGATATGATCTCTGCTGAAGTTGTTCATGACTTTCTTAAGTACTTTGGGGAAGCAAAACAACAACTTGTTGATACTCTAAAAGGTCTTAATAAAGTGAAATCTGAGTTGGAAAAGGTTGTATCTGACCTTGGTCTCATAAAATCTCAAATCAATGATCTTCATAAAGAGAATCATCTCTCTGATAATGCATGGAAGGCTGTCGTTCACAAGACGGAAGACTCATTGTCTTGTGAGGATCCAGTTGTACCCTTATCCCTATTCGCTGTCAGGGAAACAATGGAGTCTGATTCTCTCTAGCTTGTATTTTTAGATGCCTAGGATGTCTTCTTTTTGGATTAGTTGGAAGAATAACTAGAGCGTTGAATAGCGATGATTGTGACTACACATAGCTATTTTTGTTTTCATCTTCTTGTTATTTTTTAGGTTTATTGTATTAAATTCTAAAAATATTTGGAGGATGATGTTGATTGCAGTATTTTAATGGTTTGTGATATTGCAATATTTTTATGGGATATGTATTGTTTACGTCCGTGAACTTGAAGGTCCCATATTGCAGTCAAAAGTAAAGTCGTTCATGAATCGGTATTCGTATTGATGAAAGGACGAATGAACTTTTGACATATACAAAAGTTATGCCTATGAAGTCATGTATTTGATGGAAAATAGGATAAAATCTTTTGTTCGACAAGGATAAATTTAGTCTATTATGTCGTTATGATGGAAAATAGAATAGATCATTGTATGTTATCCGCGGTATTGATCTTCATTGATCCATTTTATTATGTTTTACCGTGAAGGCTCCATTGTGTGTCTTATGTTGAGCACCTTACAACTAAGTCGATTTACCTTGGCTTTGTTGGTTGTTCCATAAGATGCTATATGTCGAGCATTAGAAACTAAATTAATCAACTCGTTTGGTTATTTAGTTAGTACTCCATAAGTCTTCTTTCTTATGTTGATTACATGTACGGTTAAGGTTGTCATATTCTATGATGAACTTAGTCGGGGTTCCATAAGTTCTCTTATGTTGAGCCCAAAATAATTAAATTGATTACTTCGGTGATTAGTTTGGTTGTTTGTATTCCAATTAGATTAATTATAGGTTCTCTTGTAATTAATCTATTTTAGTTTTCATATATTGCACAAGTTCTTGTGTTGAGTATATGAAAGGCTACACTATCATGTTCTTTGGTTAATGTAGTCATATATTCCGTAAGGTTTTCCTTATGTTGAGTATTTGAACGGTTAAGTTAGTCATCTCCGTATGATTGACTTAGTAGTAGCTCCGTGAGTTTACTTATGTTGAGCACTTTCAATTAAATTGATCAATTTTGTGGTTTGATTTAGTTGCTTATTCCAATTGAATTAATCATGGGTTTACTTGTGGTTAATTTGGTTGAGCTTTGGATATAGAAAATCATTCCTATGGTTTTTGGCGTCCAATAAAAAATCCTTCTTTTCTTTCGAAATTAAGGTCGCTCTTGTTGTTCTCTCGGGAATGACATCAAATGGGGGAGAGTTATTTGAACTTGTACTTAATGGTAATATCTTGCGGGGAGTGCGGCTGTGGAATTTTATAGGGGTTATATTGTATCTTAAAACTCCTTGATGAATGCTATTAGCTTCGGCTATTAGATTGCATCTAAATTAAGTTGGTATGTATTTTTCTTTTAGTCATGAAATGTCTCTTGTGGAAATTTCATTATGATCCCATTCTTGTACCTTTTCCAATTTTATTGACAAAAAGGGGGAGAAATATTGTAGTTCTGTTTATGAGTGAAAACTATTTCTGCTGGTTTTGGTATTTTTGGGGTGTGTGTGGATGAGAAATGAATCTAAACCCTAAACAAATGCACTGCATGGGAGTGCTTTCTGATTCGAGAGATCAATCTGTACAATTCTGGCCTAAACCAAGAAATGGCCATTCCAGACTTGCTTCAGTCACAAAGTGAAGGAGATGTGGTTGATCTTAGGGAGGGAAGCGAATAAGGTGTTGAGATTGTGAAGGTGTTGGTTGTTTATGACTTGTATCAGAATACCGAATTGGCTTGCAAGATGTAAGCAATCAAATCTGTGTGTTTGAATACGAATTGTATCAACACTTGGTTTCTGTCTTGTCTTGGAAATAGGGAGGAGAACCTATTTATAAAAATCATTGAGCCTAACCCACATCTCTCGTGGGAAGTGGAGGAAGTGGAGTGATGGAGTAGTGGAGTCGTGCTAGTGATTGTAACACGATCAGGTATAAGCCCACTTCTCCCATCATCACTAACCGTCCATGTCTTCCTGACACATTCTTGTGATGGCGCGTTGCACGCTGCACGTTGTAAACCTCCAGACCAATACCCCAGTAAGTATCCCCCAGTTTGAGACACGATTAATGTCTCGAGTGTGTGGATCGTGGGACCCACAAAAGGTAGCATACGGTGCGAGGTTAAATAACTAAGTTATTTGGAAAGTCGATATTCATAAAATATCGTGTGTATTCTAGCATGTTATGCGTCGAATATATTCAATATGCATGAAGCATCGCTGTTTTAAAGCTTAACGGAGTAAGTCACGAATTAAGCGTCTTAAAACAGCATCACGTCCAGCCATGTTCGAGTGACCGTTTGGAGGCTGCATGGGCGAGTCATGCCTTGGCCGATCACTCTACAGGGAAGAGTGGCGGACGGTAATCATGGTGATGCCTCACTGGTCGCCTAACTCCTATACTAGGCCGTCCGTCCAAGCTAGCGAAGTTGGACGGACAAAATGGCTTGCGACCGTTGGATTAGGGTTCGGGAGGTGCGCAAGCACCCACTTTCAGCTCAATCGAATTTGAGCTTAGGGGACGATTTTTGAGGGACTGATTGGTCCTGCATGGAGGTGGCCCGCTGGTGCTCACGTCCATGCTAGCTTGTCTCGCGAAGGTGCGATCTAAACCACTCGATTCGACCGACGAAGAGGACTGGTTGAGATCTGTTTTCAATAGGAATCCTGTGTCGCAAGGGATTCCTTAAGGAGGCGTGACATGCCACCTTTGGGCGCACGAATCGAGGCATCTGGTCCTGCCTTGCTCTGGTCGGTCGGACATAGAGGTATACGAGCCCACGATGATCATGTAGATACTCTCTGGACCTCCTTAGTCTATTCATGCACCCTTCATCCAGGCTGGCGAAGATGAACGCTCGTAATCGATTTAAGACACATGTAATATGCTGCAAACCCTAATTAGGGTTTTATGTTGGTCGCGCGCATGATACTTTGGCCGGAAGAATTTGTATGCTATGCTCTTCGTATGTACTGGCCGACCACGTGGGACCCACATTAGGCCGGTGGTGAACATGGTGATACATGACCGACGGTCCTGGGTGTGATCTAAGCCATCCAACCATGCTTGCGAAGTTGGATGGTCGTGATCAATTTGGATTTCCACGGTTTCCTAAAGCATCACTCCAGCCATGTTTGGGAAATCGTTTATTGCTCCATAGCTTGGTTGTGGGAGAACCGATTAGGTAGGTGGAAAGTGGGCCCGCCAATGGGCGTGACAACACTTCACCAATTGATCGCGGGACAATCCAAGTCATCCAACCGTGCCTGCGAAGTTGGACGGTCGCGACTTATTTTGTGACCATTTCTTGACAGTCTTGCGCATGCTAGCCACTACATGCCTGCTCGACCATCCTCTTCAGGGCTGGCGTTTGGCGTCTATTTGGGGGTAAGGCATGCGTTCGACCATCCAGGGCATAACCGGGCCCGATGGTGGTCATTGTGGTGATAGCCTGCTCCTACTGAGGATCGTCTAGGCTATCGAATCATGCGGCCAACCTGCGTGGTCATGATTATTTCTGAGACTAGCAAGGGCAGTCCAGATTATACTCAATCGGGCTAGTATAACACACCGAGAGGAATGCTCAATCGGTCTAGTATAACACACCGAGAGACTTTACTCAATCGGGCTAGTATAACACACCGAGAGATAGCCTGTACAGGCATTTCGTGCATGCCTCACTATTGACACTCGGAGATTCGTGTTACTCTGTTAGGAGCAACACTCAGTTCTCATGCCGCATCAACAGTGAAGGTTCCCGGGAACAACACAGGAAATACAAGGTTAATAAAGCATTAATTAATAACGTTATAAATCCACAGAAAATCGGGATTATTGCTACATGCTCCGTTCTGGGTGTATTTAATTCACATGGATTGTTTCCACATGCATTATTCTAGGTGAATTAATAAAGTGAAGAAGTATTCATCACTCAAATGGCCTTATGCTTTATAGGATGTCAGCCTATTAAATTCGGCTTTTACAATTTTAGCCTTAAATGAAAATCCACCATCAACATTAAGTCCCCTGCCTAGCACATAATGATCACATTGTTGTGGGGTAGGCATGAGATGGTGATAATTCACATATCGAAATGACCAAGCTAAAGTAAATACATATTTACCGCGTGAGAGAAGACTGTCGTACGCCCAAAACGTCCCGCAATTGGTTGAGTCGTTCCTCCTCAACAGTCTTTTCCGATCTTAATTAGGGTTTGGAAGATAGCGTGACTTGGTTGGTGTTAAACCCTTGTCCATCGGGTATACTCCGCCGCAGCCGCCTCTAGTCTTCTTTTAGGGTTTTTCTTGACATATATGTATGTGCAGGGATCTTGAACCATCTTTACGTTTTAAGATAAGATTTTCTTGCAGAAACTCCATCATGTCAAACAGTAGTAGATCGTCTTCTTCATATCATCCAGGATCTTCTGTTAAACGTGCGCGATCCGTGTCCAGTGTGGTCCTGAGCCTCGTGATATACCTCCTGCTCGTGTTCTTCGAGTTAAGAAGATTATACCGGTTTGTTTCCTTTTTTCTTTCCTTTCCTGAATATTTATTCTTGCTTCATGGAGAATAATCCTCCTTTTTTGCAGAGATACCCTTCTGGAACATGGGTGACGGTCATCGACGACGATGACTTAACTAGTCCCCTTCCTTCAAATTCCAACACGCCTACGCCAGGGGACCTTGAAGATGCTGATTTGGGTATCTCATCTTATGAATACCCCAACGCGGGCCTCTTATTCGATTTTCGCATGAAATTCCTATCTTCCAGCTACAGGGCTGTTGGTGGATTCTTAGTGCGAAAAGAGTTTGTGCCCTTATACACAAAGGTGTGGAGAAAGTATGGCCACATCGCAACCAGGAATGTGGTCTGGCACTGTTCGTCTGCTTTGGTCACTACGGTAAACTGCCTTCTTCCCATGATTGATGATATGGAGGATGTCTCTATCCGCAACGTTGTTGAATCAAACCTTGAAAAGTGGGAGAACATGATATCTACCTGCGAATCCATGGAGTTCAACGTGGGCTGGTTGCGGCAGCGTCTTGACATCATTAAAGTTGATTGGGATGGTATCCTCATGAATGTAGTTCCCGCTGCGAAAGCTATCTTGGAGGAGGAGAAGGCTCTGGCTGCCGAATCAGAGAAGGTGGAGCAGGCGGTCCAAATCTTGAGGAACAGTTGGGAGAGGTATCAAACTAGGTTGAAGATGATGCTTTTAAGAGACTACAATCTACTGGATGGCCTCTTCTAAGCTGCGCCTCCTTACTGTTAATGTCATTGTCATCATTTTTTTTTGAACATTCATGAGCTAGTAATTGCACTGAGAAATGAATTGTATTGGCTTTTCGATAGATGGATGAAGTTTTTCTATTAATATTTTCTGAATAAATCGATAATTCAAATATGTAATGAAAATGCATGTATTGTCATGTCATGGGACAGTTGCGGGACAATGATCAAGCATGGTATGCCTTGAGCCATTTTCCGTTGCTGACTGCTTCTAACTTGCCTCCATACACCTTGATGATCTTGTAGTAGCCAGTACTGTAAGACTTGGTAATCATGTAGGGACCTTCCCATTTCGGAGAGAACTTTGGTGCAGACATGTCTTGTTGGATGTGCTTTGCCGTCTTCAAGACTAGATCTCCTACTTTAAAAACTCGTGGCTTCACAGTTTTTTCATATGCTCTGGAGATTCTACTCCTGTACACCTGAGCACGTTCCCCTGCCTTGCTTCTCCTGAAATCCAGAGTATCTAACTCGGCGATTCTGGAGTTAGATGCTTCAGGCTCGTTCCAGTGGACCCCACTTGCTGCTGCAATCCTGGATGATAGGATCTTGATTTATGCTGGGAGACTAGCATCCGCACCATAAACAAGTGAGTATGGGGAAACCCCAATGGAAATTCTAGGTGTCGTCCGATACGCCCATAGCGCCATCGGCAGTTGTTCATGCCACTCTCTGGGATTGTCGTGTACTGTCCGACTGAGAATCCGGATTAACGTTTTGTTGGTGCTCTCGGCCTGTCCGTTTCCTTGAGGATAATAGATGGTGGAGAAGACCTGTTTAATTTTATATTCTTCAAGCAACTCTCGTACCTGTTTGTTGGTGAAAGGGGTGTCGTTATCAGTGATAATATGTTTAGGCACGCCAAAGCGACAGATGATGTGCTCCTTAATGAAGGCTGCAACCGTCGCCCTTGTAGTCCCCGTAGGGGAATAGCTTCAACCCATTTGGTGAAGTACTCCGTTGTAGTTATGATATACTCATGCTGCTTTGATGATGACGGATTGATCTTCCCAACAATGTCAAGTCCCTAGCTATAAAACGGAAATGGACTGCTTATCGAGTGTAAAGGAGTGGAAGGTGCGTGAATAAGGTTCCCATGAATTTGATACTTGTGGCAGTTTTGGACAAAGGCAGCTGCATCGTCCTCTATGGTTGGCCAATAATATTTCTCGTGTATCTGGAGAAACAATTTCTTCTTCCCTTGATGCTCCCCTTCATGCATCTCTTTTAACATGGTCAGAATTTCCTCCTCAGCCAATCATCGTAACAGATCGCCTCCAAAGATCTTGCGATACAGGACCCCTTCGTGAAATACGAACCGTTTCGACCTTTGCTTTACCTTGACAGCCTCCTTTGGATTAGCGGGAATTACTCCATCACGGAGATAACTAATATACGACTCTCTCCAGTCCCCGACATGACTTATGCTGCAAACCTCCAGTTGGTGTGGCGGCGCTTGACAGTTCGAACAAGGCTTTTGGAGTAGCCGAGATTGCGTCTCCATTTCTGGACAATAATAGCCTAAGCGTTGAAGACGTCGATAGAGCGTTACCACCAACGTTTGTCCATAAATTTCATTGTGAACACGGTTAAGATGCAGATGTGCTTCATCATCTCCGAGACATCTTGATAGGGAACCGTCAGGGTTTCGATGATATAACATACCATGGAGCATGAAGAAGCTTTGCAAGGTTTTGAGACTAACCTTTCCTTGAGAAAGCAAGCTGCTAAGCTCCTGGATGATCGGAGTCTGCCAGTCGCATGTTCCAGTGTCTTTGCATTTTAAAGTCACGTTGATTCTACCGTTCTTCTCTTCACTGTCAGGGTTTCTTCTATACCTTCGAACTGTAATTTAGAAGCCAGAGTTGCTAAACAATCGGCGTCTCTGTTGTTGTTGCGGCCGACATGAGTTATGGTTGCATCGGCAAAGTAGTTTAGTAACCTCTGTTCTTCGGATCGATACGGAGCTAGGGTTACTTCCTTCAGTGCATATACTACATTCATATGATTAACCAGTAGTTTAGAGTCACCTCTTATTTCCAGACGCGTGGCCCCTGCTTGCTTGGCTAATAACATTCCTATGAGGAAGGCTTCATATTCTGCTGAATTGTTAGTGCATTGAAAATCCAGCTTGAAGGAGGGTGAAAATACTTCACCGGTCGGAGATACGAGGACTATGCCTGCTCCTCCGGTGTTGTTGCTTGGAGTGGCAGAACCGTCGAAATATAACAGCCAGGCTTCTTCTTCGACAACAGAGATGTCTGGAAATTCTCCAGGAAGGTCTTCACGTAATGCAATAGTGCCTTCTCCTGGGAATGCTGCTAGCAAATCTGCAACTGCTTGTCCCTTGATGGCTCTAGGAGATGTACATTTTATGTCTAACTCCGACATTTGGAGAAGCCACTTAGCCGATCTTCTCATCAGGACTGGTTTCGAAAGCAGAAACTTCGCAGGATCAAATTTAGATATGAGTATCACCTTGTTGGACAGCAGGTAATGCCTGAACTTCTAAATTGAATGAATCAGTGCCAAGCATGCCTTCTCCACTCTGGGATATCTGAGTTCAGCATCTCTCAATATTCGGCTGAAGTAGTATATATGACGTTCGACTCCCTTGTCATCTTCTTGAGCGAGCAAGGCGCCGACGACAGTATCACTGAAAGCAGTGTAGAGACATAACTGCCTTTCTTGGGCTGGAGACTTCATGATAGTTGGATATGACAATATTTGCTGAATCTTTCGAAACGCTTCTTGTTGTGCAGCGGTCCAGATGAATCTTGCTTCTTTCTTCAGCAAGGAAGTGAATGAAGCGACAAGTTGGGCTAGGCCAGGTATAAAACGTCGAATGTAGTTCACCTTGCCCATGAAGCTTTGGAGTTCTTTCACAGTTCGTGGTGGCGGTATCGTGAGGATAGCTTGAGTCTTGGATGGGTCCACCTTGATCCCGTCGGCGGTCACCTGGAATCCCAGAAATATCCCTGAAGAAACGCCAAAAGCGCATTTCAAAGGATTCATCTTCAATTTGTATTCGCGGCATCTCTCGAACACTTGTCACAGGATTCCTGTGTGATCTGCCCAAGATTTTGATTTGACTACTATGTCATCCAAGTAGTCTTCAACTTGTTTATGCATCATGTCATGGAAGATTGCCGTCATATGTTGATATGTTGCACCGGCATTCTTCAAACCGAAAGGCATAACAGTATAGTAAAAATTTCCGAGAGAAGTTCGAAAAGCTGTCTTACTGGCGTCATGCTCATACATCCTTATCTGATTGTAGCCGCTATATCCATACATGAAGGAAAATATGCCATGCCCGTTGGTGGCTTCTACCAACATGTCAATGTTAGGTAGAGGAAAATCGTCCTTGGGGCAGCACTTGTTCAAGTCCCTGAAATCCACACAGCACCAGATCTGTCCGTTTTTCTTTTTTACTGGAACCACATTAGCCAACCAGGTCGGATGGTGGATGGGTTTAATAAAGCCAGCAGCTAGCAGCTTCTGAATCTCAGCCTTGATTTGATCTTCTACCTCGTGCCTGAATTTCCTCGGAGACTGCTTGATCATCTTGGATCCATGTATGACATGTAGATGATGGGTGACCAATTTCTCATCTAAACCAGGCATTTCGTCATACGTCCAAGCGAATATGTCTTGGTATTCTTTGAGAAGTTGCACAAGCTTCATTCGCTCATCCGTGGACAAAGTCGAGCTGATGGATATAGGCCTGAGAGATTCTTCATTCCCGATGTTAACGATTTCGAGCTCGTCGGTTGTGGAGTTGGTGCCGTCTTGAAGCTGTCGGGGAGCCTCCATCACCTCTTCCTGTGGCTTGCCGTTTTGGTAACATTCTATTGGGCGGAGAGACTAGGTATCAGTCTCCCCTGCTAATTGCTAACAACGGCGCCGGTATACAGTTTTCCCTTTCTGATCACGGCTCTCCAAGAAAGTTCGCCCCCTCTTCGTGTGGATGTGGGTCACTGCTTCACTAGATGAATGAGAACGCCTTGTTAGTAAAGATGCATCGTGGGTGTCGGCCCTCAGTGCAAGCCGGTCCTCTTCCTGGATCGACGCCCACGTGGGAAGTGGGATGCAATGAACTTTGTCTGATTTCTCCCGCGGGGTTTGTCTTGGTTCGAATAACTCCATTCCACATATTGGTGCGTAAGGAGACAGTGATGCAGTAATACGAACGACTTCTTTATTCAGCATAGTCTTCAGGCATTAGTGATATGTCGAAGGTACAATCCGATTGTCATGAATCCATGGCCTCTCCAGCATCATATGGTAGTCTGGCTCCTTCTCTATAACTTCAAACTTCACCTTCGACTGAACGGGTCCTATAGATAAATTCAGGTGACGTACCCGTATATGTTAGTTTGATTTCCTTCAAAGTTCGTCATCGTGGTAGGTCGTCACACGATCTTGCTTGAGCGGACCTTAGCTGTCTTGAGTGTTTTGAGAGTAATCACGTTCGAAGATGCTCCTGTGTCGATGAGGGCTCGCTTTAACTCTGAATCCTTGATGCGCGCAGTAACTTGTAGAGCCCGGTTATGGCCCTCCTCCGCCATCATGTCTTCCTCTGTAAATGTAACATTGTTCACAGACGTCTCTGCTTTGTTTGAGACTTCTGGGCTCAAGGGAGTTAAATGCACGTCCAGGGCTATCTGGTTGATTGCAGCAAACGTCTCCGCCCGCTGATTCTTCGAGAGGTGCAAAAGTTTGCATAAACTTTCCACTAGAGAAGATGCTTCCTGATCCACTGGCCTCCAATTCATAGTGAAACTGTTGATTTGAGGATGATCAGTCCCCAGTGTCGAAGTATCCATGATAGGACCGCTCATCTCTGACGTCATCTTGATGAGGAGATAAAGTATGTTGTTTATCGATTCCTTGATCAGGTTCATGTTCTTCGTGTGAACCTCCTATACCCGTGCTAACTCGATCAACATTGGATTCTTCCGGCCACACCATCAGAGATACCGTTGGAGGAACTTCGACCAGGATCTGAAGACGTTGCGGTATCCCTAAGACCGACCATTTTGAAATCATCCAAATGGAATTGGGTATTGAAGAAATTGACTTCACAACCGAGAGATTAATCTCCAACTGTGGTCGCCAATTGTTTATGGGTGAAAACTATTTCTGCTGGTTTTGGTAATTTTGGGGTGTGTGTGGATGAGAAATGAATCTAAACCCTAAAGAAATGCACTGCACGGGAGTGCTTTCTGATTTGAGAGATCAATCTGTACAATTCTGGCCTAAACCAAGAAATGGTCGTTCCAGACTTGCTTCGGTCACAAAGTGAAGGAGATGGGGGTTGATCTTAGGGATGGAAGCGAAGAAGGTGTTGAGATTGTGAAGGTGTTGGCTGTTTATGACTTGTATCAGAATACCGATCTGGCTTGCAAGATGTAAGCAATCAGTTCTGTGTGTTTGAATACGAATTGTATCAACACTTGGTTTCTGTCTTGTCTTGGAAATAGGGAGGAGAACCTATTTATACAATTCATTGAGCCTAACCCACATCTCTCGTGGGAAGTGGAAGAAGTGGAGTCATGGAGTAGTGGAGTCGTGCTAGTGATTGTCACACGATCAGGTATAAGCCCACTTCTCCCATAATCACCAACCGTCCATGTCTTCCTGACACGTTCTTGTGATGGCGCGTTGCACGCTGCACGCTGTAAACCGCCAGACCAATACCCCAGTAAGTATCCCCCAGTTTGTGACGTGATTAATGTCTCGAGTGTGTGGATCGTGGGGCCCACAAAAGGTAGCATACGGTGCTAGGTTAAAAACTAAGTTATTTGGAAAGTCGATATTCATAAAATATCGTGTGTATTCTACGCATGTTATGCATCAAATATGTTCAATATGCATGAAGCATCGTTGTTTTAAAGCTTAACAGAGTAAGTCACGAATTAAGCGTCTTAAAACGGCATCACGTACAGCCATGTTTGAGTGACCGTTTGGAGGCTGCATGGGTGAGTCATTCCTTGGCCGATTACTCTACAGGGAAGAGTGGCGGACGGTAATCGTGGTGAAGCCTCACTGGTCGCCTAACTTCTATCCTAGGCCATCCGTCCAATCTAGCGAAGTTGGACGGACGAGATGGCTTGTGACCGTTAGATTAGGGTTTGGGAGGTGCGCAAGCACCCACTTTAAGCTAAATTGAATTTGAGCTTAGGGGACAATTTTGGAGGGACCGATTGGTCCTGCATGGAGGTGGCAAGCCGGTGCTCATGTCCATGCTAGCTTATCTCGCAAAGGTGCGATATAAACCACTCGATTCGACCGGCGAAGAAGAGTGGTCGAGATCTGTTTTCAATAGGAATCCTGTGTCGCAAAGGATTCCTTAAGGAGGCGTGACATGCCACCTTTGGGCTCATGAATAGAGGCGTCTGGTCCTGCCTTGCTCTGGTCGGTCGGACATAGAGGTAGACGGGCCCACGATGATCATGTAGATACTGTCTGACCTCCTTAGTCTATTCCTGCACCCTTCATCCAAGATGGCGAAGATGGACGCTAGAATTGGTGAGATTCCTCCTTTGTCTATTCCTTTCTCTTTTCTTGTAAGATTGTTCAAAGATTCATCAATAAAATTAAGATTGTTAATCCAAAAATGAGTTGAATGTTAATGAAATCTTGTGAGGGGTGTAGTGTAGGATTTCCTGCAACTACATAATGGCGCTAGAAACAGGGAGGGGGTTGAAGATTGAAGATTGTTCTAGAAAAAGTTGAAGATTAATATTGTGATTTATTATAATTGAAAGTAATTGGTGAAAAAACTTACATAATCTCTTACAATTTGTTAGTATTGAAAGAATGGCTAGAAGGAGAAATGTATCGGAACAACCGACAACTGCTAGAAGAAGAAGTAAAAGACTTGATGGAAGGGAGAGAAGTGAAATGGGAGAATCTACTAGAAGGAGAAATAATGAAGAAAGTCAAGTTTAACCTCCAATTCAGCAAACACCGGTACGAAATGGAACAACAGATTATGATAGAGTGAGTGTACACACTTGGCGATCAAATTCAGCAGAAAAAGTAGAAGAAGAGCAACAAACCAGGAACCATAGACAGGTAGAGAGAAATCAAGAAGCAGATGAAGGAATAATTCATGGAAATGAGGAAATTGGAGCGTTAGAAACGTTGAGACGAAGAATACATGAAGAAAGAAGAGTTGAGGCAGAAGAACGTGCAAATCTAACAAGGCAAAATCACGAATTGAAGATGGAAAATATGAGACTATAGAGTAGAAGATCGAGAAGTACTACAATATCATATTCAAGATCGACTAAAAGAGAGATGAGGCGAAACTCACCACAGTTAATGCTGGAAATAATATTAGAGAAGAAATACCAAATCCTAATGAAGAACATCGCGAAGATAGAGAAAGGACTGATGATCGTTACGTTCCACAAAATGAAACTTTTGATGATAGGAAAAATGATAGAAATCAAGAGAATGGACAACGTCAGGGACGAAATAATCAAGATGGCGAAGGGAATCGAGAGGAAGAAAGGAGAATTTTACATGAGAGAGAAGCTCAAAGAAATCAACAAACGATTGAAGAGGAAATTGAAAGACACTATGCTGAACAATCACATTTAACTCGCGAACGTGAAAGATTGAGAGCGGAAATGGAAGAACAAGAGCTGCAGGAGGCGATTCGCCAGAATAATCAAGACAATCGAGAAAGAAGGCGTACACAAAACCGGAATTACGGTAATCTCAATGAAGAGTATGATAGAGTACAAAGGACGGCTGAAAGACAATGAATGGAATTGATAAGAAATGAACAAAATCATGGAGGGAAAAATGAGAGACATCATTATATGCGAATTCAAGATAGAGATGAGGAAGAGAATCGCAGGAGAAGACGAGATGATAATGATGAAGATGAAATGCAAAATTTCGTGAGAGAAGAAAGACATGAACGCAGAAGAAGGGAGGCGAAATTAAAAATACCAATGGATCAAAATTTAGGCGTAAATGAACAAATCTTAAAATAATTGGAAGAAATGAGAGGAATTCTAAATAATAGAGGGGAAGTAGGCAGAAGACAATTAGACGAAGCTATAGAAGAAGCTGTGAAAACTCCATTTACAAGAGAAGTACAACTAGGAGGAATACCCCCGAAATGCAATTTGCATGCGTTAACCAACATCTTTGATGGAACAACTTGTGCAATTCAACACATCAAAGCCTATGTGAGATGCATGTTACAGTGGTAAAATCATGATGCCGTATTGTGCAAGTATTTTGCATCCAGTCTAACAGGAGAGGCGTTAAAATGGTTCGAAGGTATACCAAAAAATACAATAACATCTTTCAATCATTTGCAGACCACATTCTTGGGGGCATATATAAGTAACAATTCTTCGCGACCTGGTATTGAAGATGTGTTTGGATTAAAGCAAAGGATTGGCAAAAGTTTGAAGCACCTAACTAAAAGGTGGAGAACTATGTGTAGTGAAATGGATGTCCGTGTGGATGAGAGATATTTTATCTTATCATTTATCAATGCTATGTTCGCAACCAATCTATTGTATATCCAAATTTTCAGAGTCAAGAACACAATCACAATGACCGAACTGCGAGAACTTCAGGAAGAGTATATTTCTCTAGAGGAAAGGAAAAATGAGATGGAATCATACCCAGTTGCGAATACGAGTTCATAAGCGGAGAATGCAAGCTTATTACCCAAACTAATAAACACAGTGGCGAGCACTTCGCAAGGACAACAAGAAAAGGTGACGGGCAACAATCAACAGAAACTGGTGGCTATGGGAAGCCGAGATCAAGAGGAGTATGAAAGAGAAAGAAATTTCTACAATCATGGTGGAAATAACAAGATTCAAAGACTTGATCATCCGCGAGAAACTTATGGAGGTCAGAGGAAAAACTATCATAGAGGACATGGAAGCCACAAGATAATGTGGGAGGAGATCAAGATGCCACCTCTAAATGCAAGCCTGGAGAAAATATGGGAAGCTATAATTTTGATGGAGAATATACCGACACCATGGAACATGGGAACTGAACCACCTCCAAGCAACAAAAGTCATGAGTTGTGTTCTTATCATCATTTCCATGGACATACTACAAATGATTGCAGAAATATAAAGAGAATTATTCTGAGAATGATAGATCAAGGAAAGCTAAGCCACTTTCTGGTAGGGCATCCACAATCTCAACCATTGCCGCCACCACCACTAGAGAATCACAGAGTAAACACGGTAAAAGAAAAGGAAACATTCTTCGTAGAAGTTAGTGCAAAAGCAAAGAATCTATTCTGTCACTCTATCGTACATTCATACAAGACAATTGAAGATTTTCATGACAGTGTTTTGAGTAGAGTGTTCGCAAGAGACAATGATGGAAGAGAAATTATGAATATTGCGAAAACCTCGCCGCTAGAGGAATGGCATAAACAGACTATTTCTTTTACCGCAAAAGAAGTCCCTGAAGGTGGAGAAGTACATGACAATCCATTAGTGGTAAAATTAGAAATTAATCCAAAACCTAAAGAAGATGAAGATAATGAAGCTGAAGATTCATGGGAAATTAATAAAATTCTGATCGATACTGGAAGCTCTGTGAATATCTTATTCTATCATACTTATAAAACCATGGGAGGGAGAGTTGATGATCTTATACCATCAACATATAAGATATATGGTTTTAATGGTACTGCCAACAAGCCTAAAGGGGAAGTTACTATCAAATCCTACAATCCATTGATTGGACGACCTTGGCTACATGGGATTCTAGGTGTAGCTTTAACTTTCACCAGTGTATCAAGTTCCCTCACCCCAGCGGTATAGGAATCATAAAGGGAGATTGGGTTGAAGGAAAGAAATGTTACGAAACTGAAGGTAGAATCCTGCGAAGGAAGAGCAACCAAGAAGAAAAGTTGGAGACACAAAATCAGAGAGACACAAAGAAATGAGAGGTTGATGGTGGATGCCAACGAACAAAAAGAAGAAGAAATGTTGTGAGGCTGATGCTAATTCATAGTAAGAAATTGTGAACAGTTTACTATCAATGAAGAAATAACAGAGAATAACAAAGGGGCAAAGAATGGTGAAAGTAATAAAAATAAGAAGTGTATGAATGATTGATTTGTTGCAACACTCTCGCAATAAATAAAATTCTCAAAAATACATTTTGTTGAATGACAAAATTGAGATTGCGAAATGCAAATACAATATGATGATAAACGAGAACTTCGCAGAGATAATAAATTCTACAAAAGACAATCATAGAACAATGACAAAAGAGAAATGGGTGAACCTTTATGGCGTACACCCTAGTTCGTGAATAAAATTTCGCAAGAGGAAAATGTAAGACCTAAAGTACGTCATATAAGGGGGTACCTGTTGCATGGCTCAGGGAAAGGCTACACCGCCACCGAAACCTGAGTCATGGAGATTTGGGGTCAATAAATCCCATCCGGGAGAGGCACCTTGGATTCTCAGCTTAAGCATATGACTTAGGTTGGGCGAATAAGATAATAAAGACTCTCCCAAGGAGTGCAGAATCTGACCAAGGCGCCGAGGTACACGGTTGAGTCAAGAGTGACAGAGACGTTTGAAGCGTACTTTGCCATTCTTGACAAGTCTTGGCTTATACTGCACTCGGCCCGAAGAAAACCCCACTTAGGGTGCAGTCTCGTAACCATAAACCCTATAGGTAAAAGGGATAAGAGGCTGCGAAAACAACCGGTTGTTGTTAAGACTGGATGAGAGGAGCTAACCTTGTATGGTAGAACTACGCCTCATTGAAGGGGCAACCAGGGGGGAGAGAAGGGCGGCACCCACCATTAGGGAGCTGATAAGTGTCTTAAGACGCAAATGTCATGAGTCTTTTTACTCGCAAGGGTATTAAGGCTTGTCATATTTGTGCGACAATCCTGAAGAGGAAATAATACTAAAGAGAAAGATAAGACGAGATCAATGGGTTTTCGCATGACAGTGCGAAGACGTCCTGCGATTTCGTCGCAAGACGACAATGTCATGGGGCTTTATTTTCGCAAGAATATTTAGGCATGTCATATTGTCACAACAATCCTGAAGAGGCAATAATACAAAAGAAAAATTTAAGATAAGATCAATGGGTTTTTACATGAAAATGCAAGGACGTCCTGCAATTTTGTCGCAATGACAAGAGGTGGCATAATAAGACCTTTAACTAGGAAGGCAGAATAATACCACACATGAATGAGATTTTGAAAAGAATCAAAATTCACTTCGCATATGATTGCGAAATTATACATAAACTACTGCGAAGTTGAGGCACAAAATAAGAAAAATCTGCAAAATCTCTCATTTGGATACAAATAACAGAGGCAAGTATGGGAATGAATGAAATTAGAAAATGTTATTTGTCTCCACATGATAGATTTACGCAAAAATTCAAAAATTAATGATTATGTTGATTAACCGTATTGCAAGGAAGAATTGTTTTAATGAATGCAGGTCGAAATGAAAGAAACTCATATATTAAGGAATATGGGGAACCAAAAGAATTCGCAAATATACAAAAAGAAGGAATAAATATACAAGTATTACAGAAGATAAAAGAAAGAAACAAAGACTACTTCTTAGTTGATCCTTCATCATCTTCATTAGACTTGTTCTCTTCTTCGTCTGCATCAGAACCTTTATCTCCATCAGAACCTTCATCACCATCAAATTCTTCATCATCAGCTTCGCTATCAGAGATGGTCAGACTAGGAATGTTCGTTGGGATCTCCTCCAAGAGACAAGGATAGTCAGAGTGAGGAATACTATGGTCATCACAAACCATTTGAATAGTTTGATTGCGAAAATGCAGAGCGTCGTTCTTAAAGTTCGCAACAGTGATCTTGATTTGATTCTTTAATCTAGAATATTTTTCGTTGCGAGAAGAAAGATTCTTTGCGAGTTCCTCTTTTTCAGCTTCAAGTTCCTCAACTCTTTGGCGATATCTACTTTCAGATCATGCGAAGCATATAGCAATTAATCAATAACTTGATAAAAACTCGTGAAAAACCAAAGATTAATAAAGGAAAACAGTTAATGGCCTTCTCTCTCAGAAATCATATCTCTAATCAAGGCTGTATGCTCAACTTGGAGACTAACATTTACACCTAAATCTTTTCTTGCGTTATCCAAAATTGTCGCGGTCCAAGCGAACTCATCATCACTATTTATGAGAAGACAAGAATGAACTTGGTTTTCTCTCTTGCTAAGCACAACATTTTGACGATTGGCTTCATCTCGTTCAAGTTGAACCTCAAGAAGAGTCTCTTGGAATTTCGCCAAAGCCTTAACACCTTGATCAGAGATACGATCTTTATCATCTATAAGTTTGCTAATCTTGGTTCTTAATTCATTGATCTTCTCTTTAGAATTGAGATAAAAACTTTTAAATTGGTTGGCTAAACCTAAACTAGATCTATGATCAATCTGTAAGAGGCAAAATTTGGATTTAAGTTCATTTAAAGGCAGAGATGAAATTTTATCATTAGAGAAACTATTCAAAGATTTATTAAGATGTTCAAGAAGAGTGTCATTATCTAGAGCATCGGGAAATGAACGAAGAAGAATGGCTTCATCAGAAAGACCATAAATGTCTGCAAAAAGGATTAATCAAATAAGATAAGACAATAGGATGAATGAATGAAAGGAAAGGAGAAAATTGCATACCATGGAGCTGATCATTAGCTTTTTGAAGAGTAGAAATTTTGTTCCTTTGCGAAGAAGTGTCGGTTTACAGTTGTTTGTTCTTCTCGCGAAGACCTTTAACTTCAGCTTTTAATTGTTCGTTCTTCTCACGAAGACCCTTAGCTTCAGTTTCCAGTTCTTCATTCTTCGTACGAAATTGAAGATTCTTCTTTTCAAGAATTTCGTGTCTCCTCTCCAAATCTGAGGCAACAACGAAAGAAGCTTTTCCATCCTGCGAAGAAAATACAAAAAATAATTAAAATAAAAAGAAATTTTGAGTCACAATAATGAAGAAGTAAAAAGACGAAGGCATACCAAACTATTGAAAGAATTTGGGAAGCTAGGAGTCACTGATCTGGAGACTCCACGAAGAGAACTATCACCATCCAACAAAGGAGTATTGCAAATAGTTGCGAGAGCTTTGCATATACTGGCGAGGCAATTATCTCCCATCCCTTATCAAGAATCAGAGAAGATACCAGATAAATGTGCCATAGAGTATTCAGGTGGAGAATCTTTATTCGCAGTAGAGTCGTCATCATCATCTTTGTTGTATTCATCATCTTCAGAACCATCAGGGAAATGAACATCTGAAGGAGGAGGATAATTCCCTCTCTTTCTTTTCTTTTAAGAGGATGCAGATGATTTTCCTTTGCAAAAAATATCTTTATCCTTATCACCAGTCGTCGCAACCTTGGTGGATTCTTCTACTTCAGCAATAACCTTCACACACAAATTAAGATAAGAAGCAAAGGCAACAATATATTGTTTAAAATCATAAAAGAATATTTCTTACCTCATCTGTGTATGAGCGAAGAGCTAGCAAGGTATTGGCTTTCCCAGTCCTGCGGTAGCTATCTTTCAGTTTCTGGATCTGTAGAATGTCGCAAGAATCAGCGAACAAAAGATAAAGATAAATAAAGAAACATAAATTGGGCGAAATTAGAAGAAATATACCTCTTTCACTTTATCAGGCCAAGAGAATACCCAGGGTCGATAAGCGGTGAGATTCGCAGGAATGACATTAGAACCAGCAATATAGGGTCCTTTCATCATCAAGGCGAAGACGCACCATTTATCATCTTTGGATCGGCGAGGGGTTTTATTTATTCCAGAATGCCAATCAATGTCATGCATGAGCATTTTATCTTCAGCAATAACATCTTTCCTTTTCAAGCGAATACCCCAGCGAGTATTCTCTTTCTTCATGGATATTAATTCATAATTTTTGAAGAAATTCGCTACTGTATACTTCTCAGCGACAATCTCTAGATCTACGAATTTAGGATCCCTAAGTTCTTTGGAATAAAGAGATCCTTTATCAGCACCACGGTTAGCGAACTACAGCATCAGACGGATGCAATCCCCACTCAATTGGAAGATAGCTCGCGAAAATCCCGAGTGAGCGAGAATCTCATAGAACAGAGGAATATCTGGGTCATAAAGAGGAATGGGGAGACCTGCGAGAATTTGACCCAGCGAAACTATGATTGATTTATCATCACAATGTTGATCAGAGAAAAGTTTGATAGAAAGAATTGATTTGGCACTTTCACCAGGAATGGTAGAAAGTGTGAAACCTTTCTCGGCAAGATCTTGTTGAACTTCCTTTAAGGTTTTCTCATGTTTTTGACCACTTGGAGGCATATCTGAATATAGAGTATGGGAATGGACGAAGAATTAAGAAGATTGAAGAAGGAAGATAGAAGAAAAATTACAGCAGAGGAATTTACGGAGAAAATGATGAAGTTGCAGAGAAGATGAAAAAGAGAGTAAAAAAGAAGAAAAGGGAGAGTAAGAAGAGTATATATAGAGGAGATTTTTTAGAAGATAAATACAATTAATGCGAAAAGACGTGAGCGGTTGAAAAGCAGCGGTTACAGAAGACGTGTCAAGAAACAGATGGGAGGAAGGATACGTGTGATAAATGCAGAATACGAAGTGATGGATAGCTGCGGCATTTCTCACATCGTTCTCTACTTCGCAGAGAAGATATTAGAAGAGGCAAGATGTAGGATCAGAATCTCGCAGCAATAATGCCTCAGCGAAATTATTAACAACACAACACGACAGTGTCGCAGAACAACTTCAGAAACGACATAATAAACGACATCAGCCAAATCATGAGAAAAGTGTGACGGTCCTGCGAAAATAAGGAAGTTTTGCGAGATTGATATTTATAAGGTTTCCATAATGTTGCAATTCATATCCGAAATTAAAGGACAGATTAGCTGTCATCCACTATGTAATTCCCTATAAATAGCCGTTCAGTTGTAAAGGAAAGAGAGAGATCTTTTTAGAGAGAGGAATAAAAAACAATTAGGAGAGAGAAAATCAAGGGTGGTGGTTGTTCTTAATCCCTTTATCTTTTCTTGTAAGATTGTTCAAAGATTCATCAATAAAATTAAGATTGTTAATCCAAAAATGAGTTGAATGTTAATGAAATCTTGTGAGGGGTGTAGTGTAGGATTTCCTGCAACTACATACGAAGGTATCCTCTGTCACTTGGATTCCTCTGTATAGCGAGGGCTACAAAGTTTTCTTGTATGCGACCAATGAGATCGTGACACGTGCTCCGCGAAATATTGGTATTCACAGGCTTCAAACTTTTGTGACGTCAAAAGTTCATTTATTCTTTTATCAATACATGCATATCGACATACGAAAGACTTAACTTTTTACAAGGTATGGGACAATCATAGTTCACGGACGCAAACATACATATCCCATAACAAATTGCAATATATAAAACCATAAAGATTAATACTGCAAAAATCATCTTCCAAACAATTTTTTAGAATTTAAATAAATAAACCTAAAAACATGAAGATGAAAACGTTGGACATAGCTATGTGTAATCACAATAATGGCTATTCCAAACTTCTAGTTATTCTTATAAACAAAACAAAAAAGAAGATTTACTAGATGTTAATACCTTTGAAGAATTCTTTATCGTCCCCGAACTCCTTGTCGTCAACAGTCATTGGGACATAAGGTTCATGAAGATAGGAGTTGATATCAATAAACCTTTTTGACTGATGTCGAACCAGGGCCTTCTGAATCTCATGAGTCTTAAACAAAAAAGCCTTTGTTTGTTGAATCTCCTTTTGAGTATTCTTCAACACTTCAAGAACATCAGAAAACTTCTGGGAATTCGAAGGAAAGGCTCTTGGCTTCCTCACATTCCTTCTTTTTTTTTTGAAAGTTGGAGGCAACGTAGATTTCTCTTTTTCGTTCATGATTGATGGCTTGACAATCATATCAACATCTTTTCCATCAGAAGACATAATGCTTGGAGTATCCATAAATGTATGGGTTTGTGAGAGGAAATCACAATTTCAACAAGTAGTCTTAAGATAAAAGAAGTTTTAGGGAAGGAAAAAGGAACGTAGGATTAAACTTTAACAGGTTCATGCACGCACAATTCTGAACCCTAAAGAGAGTAGAATTGTCGAGAATGACCCTCCTTTATTGATAGACAGGGATTCCCAAAAAAAAAAACTAAGAAAAGAAGAAACCAAACTTTTCCTAAAGCATGAGAGGTACACAATCTTGTCTCTTTTGATCAGGCACATGAGACAAGATTTACAAATCAACACAATTAAGTTGTGTTGCGGTGAACAACAATTTTTCCACCATGTTCCTCTTGAGAGGAACCCACAGACCTATGTCTATCAAAACGATTTGACTATATTTTCTTCTCTAATGGTCTTGTTTTGTCTTTGGAAACTAACTTCTTAGACGAAGATAAAATCTTACATACCTCAGCAGTCTTCTGTGCGATTTTAAGCTTGTTTGCTAATCGATTTTCTCTTTGTTGAAGTTTGTTGACATGTCTCAATTTGTGTTTGTACTTGTAACACTTTTATAGTTCATGACCCTTGAGTGAACAATATGAGCACGTCAATCTTGAATATAATTCAGGCATCTGAAATGTGCAAGCATCTAGACACATAGTGGAACCTGAAACATCATACATAGAGTTTCCAAAGAAGAGGTCAATTTTATCTTCCAGATTAGTTGGGTTTTCTTCTGAAAGAATATCAAGATTGATGTGTGTATTGCTACAATTCTCAAAATCAATATTTTCACAAAGAAGTGCAGCACTTGATTTTTCGTATTCGTTTGTAGTTGCAGGAAATCCTACACTACACCCCTCATATGATTTCATTATTAATCAACTCATTTTTAGGTTTACACTCTTAATTTTATTGATCAATCTTTGAATATTCTTACAAGAAAAGATAAAGAAATTAAGAATGATCTCTGCTCTAGATTTTCTCTCTCTTATTTACTTGTTTCTTACTCAAAAAAGATCTCTCCCTCTCTTTACAGCTTGAACGACTATTTATAAGGAAATACATAGTGGATGACAGCTAATCTGTCCTTTATTTTCGGGTATGGTCTGCGACATTCTCGCAACCTTACAAATGTTAATTTCGCAAGCTCTTCTAATTTTCGCAGGACTATCATATATTTCTCGTGATCTTAGCTGACGTCATTTATTTTATTCTTCCTGAAATTGTTCTGCGACGCTGTTGTATTATGTTGTTGATAATTTCGCTGAAATATTATCGTTTCCAGATTCTGATCCTACATCTTGCCTCTTCTCATATCTTCTCTGCAAAGTAGAGAATGATGTGAGAAATTCTGCAGCTGTTCATCTCTTCATATTCTGCATTTATCACACGTATTCTTTCTTCCATTTGTTTCTTGACACGTCTTCTGTAACCGCTGCTTTTAAACCGCTCACGTCTTTTCGTCTTAATGGTATTTATTTCTTCGAGTAAAAAAAATCTCCTTTATATACTCTTTTTACTCTTCTTTCCACTTTTCTTTTTACTTTCTCTTCTATTTTTATTTTCTCATCTCTGCAACTCTGTTATTCTTCTGCAAATTCTGCTGTTGTAATTTTTCCCCCTTCAATCCTCTTACTTTTTATTCATTCTCATACTCTATATTCAAATATGGCTCCAAGTGGTCATAGACATGAGAAGAGTTTAAAAGATGTCCAAAAATATCTTGTTGATAAAGGTTTCACACTCTCCACCATTCCTGGTGAAAATGCCAAATCAATTCTTTCTGTCAAACTTTTCTCTGATCAGTATTGTGATGATCAATCAATCATAATTTTGCTAGGTCAGATTCTCGCAGGTCTCCCTATTCCTCTTTATAACCCAGATCTTCCTTTATTTTATGAAATTCTCGCTCACTCGGGATTTTCGCGAGCTATCTTCCAACTGAGTGGGGACTGCATCCGTCTGATGTAGAATTCGCTACCCGTGGTGTTGATAAAGGATATCTATACTTAAAAGAACTTAGGGATCCTAAATTCGCAGACTTAGAGATAATTGCTGAGAAATACACAGTAGCGAGTTTCTTTGAGAACTATGAACTGATCTCCATGAAGAAAGAGAATACTCGCTGGGGTATTCGCTTAAAAAGGAAAGATAACGTTGATGAAGCCAAAATTATCATGCAAGATATTGACTGGCATTCTGGTAAAAACACAACTCCTCGCCAATCCAAAGATGATAAATGGTGTGTTTTTCCTTTAATGCTAAAAGGACCCTACATTGCTGGGTCAAATGTTCTTCCTGCGAATCTCGCTGCTTATCAACCTTGGGTTTTCTCTTGGCCCGAGAAGGAGAAAGAGGTATGTTTCTTCCCATTTGACTCACTTTATATTTCTTTATTGATATTTATTATTCTGTTCGCTAACTCTTGCGACATTCCGCAGATCCAAAAACTGAAAGATAGTTATAACAGGAGTGGGAAAGCTAATACTCTGTTAGCTCTTCGCTCATACACAGATGAGGTAAGAAATTTTCTCTTATGATTTTAAACATTATACTGTTGCTTCCATGCTTCCATTTCTTATTTCTATCTGTGTGTGAAGATTATTGCTGAAGTAGAAGAATCTGCCGATGTTGCGAAGACTGGTGATAAAGGTAAAGGTGCTCTTTGCAGGGAAAAATCAACTGGTCCTCCTCCAAAGAAAAGGAAAGTTCGTTCTTCTTCTCCTTCAAATATCCCTCCTCACGAAAATTCCGAAACTGACAAGGATGATGAGGACAATGATGATATTGCTGCAAGTGAAGATTCTCCACCTGAATCTTCTATGGCTAAGCTCTCTGGCCTCTTTTCTGATTCTCTACAAGGAATGGGAGATAGCCAATTCGCAAATACCTGCAAAGCTCTCGCTACCCTTTGCGATGTACCTTTACTGGATAGTGATATCTCTCTTCGTGGAGTTTCTAGATCAGTGACTCCCGACTTCTTGCATTCTCTCAATAGTCTGGTATACTTTTATCCTTTTACTTCTTCATTGTTATAACTCAAAATTTCTTTCTATATTAATATTTTTTTTATATTTTCTCGCAGGCTGGAAAAGATTCTTTTGTTGTTGCCTCAGATCTAGAGAGAAGACGCGAAAATCTTGAGAAGAAGAATCTTCAATTTCGCAGAAAGAATGAAGAATTGGAAGCTGAAGTTAAAGGTCTTCGCGAGAAAAATAGACAATTAGAAATTGATTCTTCCTCGTATAAGAATAAAATCTCTAGTCTTCAGCAAGCTAATAATCAGCTTTACGGTATGTTACTTTTCTCTTTTCCCTTTATTCATTCATCCTGTTGTTTTATCTTATTTAAATGATCCTTTTTGCAGACATTTATGGTCTTTTTGATGAAGCTACCCTTCTTCGTTCATTTCCTAATGCCTTGGATAATGATACCCTTCTTGAGAGTCTTAACAATTCCTTAAATAGCTTCTCAAATGATAGAATTTCATCTCTTTCTCTAAATGAGCTTAGATCTAAATTTCGCCTCTTAGAAATTGACCATAGATCTAGTTTAGGCTTATCCAACCGATTTAAGCGTCTCCTTCTTGATTCTAAAGAGAAAACCAATGAGTTAAGAACCAAAATTAGCGGTCTCATAGATGATAAGGATCGCATCTCTGATCAAGGTGCCAAGGCTTTGGCGAAATTCCAAGAGGCTCTTCTTGAAGTTAAACTTGAACGAGATGAAGCTAATCGCAAGAACATCGAACTCTACGAAAGGGAAAATCAAATTCGTTCTCGTCTTCTTATAAGTAGTGAGGATGAATTTGTTTTGGCTGCAAAAATCTTAGATGATGCTAGAAAAGATTTAGGTGTAAATGTTAGTCTCCAAGTTGAGCATACAGCCTTGATTATAGATATGATTTCTGACAGAGAAGGTTACTAACTGCTCTTCTTTACTAATCTTTTGTTTCTTATGAATTCTCATCAAGTTAATAATTGATTGTCTTTTGCTCGCAGATTCTGAAAATAGATATCGTGAAAAGATGGAAGAAATCGAAGCTGGAAAGGAGGAACTCGCAAAGAATCTTTCTTCTCGCAACGACAAGTATTCTAGATTAAAGAATCAAATCAAGATCATTGGTGCGAATTTTAAGAATGATGCCATGCATTTTCGCAATCAAACTATCCAAATGGTTTGTGACAATCATAATATCCTACATTCTGATTATCCTTGTCTCTTGGAAGAAATCCCACAGAATACTCCCAGTTTGATTATCACTGATAGCGAAGCTGACGATGAAGAATCTGATAGTGATGGAGGTTCTGATGGTGATGAAGATTCTGACGCAGACGAAGAAGGGAACAAGTCTGATGAAGATAATGAAGGATTAACTAAGAAGTAGTCTTTACTTCTTTCTTTGATTCTTTGTAATACTTGTACATTTATTTCTTCTTTCTGTGTATTTGTGTTTCTTTCATTTTGACCTGCATTAATTAAAACAATTCTTCTTTGCAATACAGTTAATCAATATAATCATTAATTCTTGAATCTTTGAGTAAATCTATCATATGGTGACAAATAACATTTTCTAATTTCATACATTCCCATACTTGCCTCTGTTATTTGAATGCAAATGAGAGATTTCATAAAAATTTTCTTATTTTATGTCTCAATTTCGCGGTTAATTATGTATAGCTTCGCAATCTTATGCGAAGTGAATTTTGTTTCTTTTCAAAATCTCATTCCTGTGTGGTCTTATTTTGCCTTCCTAATTAAAGGTCTTATTATGCCACCTCTTGTCATTGCGACAAAATCGCAGGACGTCCTTGCACTTTCATGCAAAAACCCATTGATCTTGCCTTAACTTTTTCTTTTGTATTATGGCCTCTTCAAGAATGTTGCGATAATATGAAAGGCCTAAATATTCTTGCGAAAATGAAGCTCCATGACATTGCTGTCTTGCGACGAAATCGCAGGACATCTTCGCACTTTCATGCGAAAACCCATTGGTCTCGTCTTATCCTTTTCTTTTGTATTATTGCCTCTTCAGGATTGTTGCACAAATATGACAAGCCTTAATATCCTTGTGAACAAAAAGCCTCATGACATTTGCGTCTTAAGACACTTATCAGCTCCCTAATGGAGGGTGCCGCCCTTATCTCCCCCCCGGTTGCCCCTTCAAGGAGGCGTACTTCTACCATACAAGGTTAGCTCCTCCCATCCAGTCCTAACAACAATCAGTTGTTTTCGCAGCCTCTTATCCCTTTTACCTATAGGGCTTATGGTTACGAGACCGCACCCTAAGTGGGGTTTTCTTCGGGCCGAGTGCAGTATAAGCCAAGACTTGTCAAGAATGGCAAAGTACGCTTCAAACGTCTCTGGCACTCTTGACTCAACCGTGTACCTCGGCGCCTTGATCAGATCTGTACTCCTTGGGAGAGTTCTTATTACCTTAGTCGCCCAACCTAAGTCATATGCTTAATCTTAGAATCCAAGGTGCCTCTCCCGGATGGGCTTCATTGACCCCAAATCTCCATGACTCAAGTTCTGGTGGCGGTGTAGCCTTTCCCTGAGCCATGCAACAGGTACCCCCTTATATGACGTACTTTAGGTCTTACATTTGCCTCTTGCGAAATTGTATTCGCGAACTAGGGTGTACGCCATAAAGGTTCACCTCTTTCTCTTTTGTCATTTTTCTCTGATTATTTTCTGTAAAATTCATTATCTCTGCGAGAGTCTCGCAAATCATCATATTGTATCTGAATTTCGCAATCTCAATTTTTCCATTCAATCAAATGTATTTTTGAGAACTTTGCTTATAGAGAGAGTATCACAACAACTTAATCATTCATACATTTCTTGTTTTTATTACCTTTGTCATCCTTTGCTTCTTTATTATTTTCTGTTACTGCTTCCTTAGTAGTGGTATGTTCATCATTTTTATTCTGAGCTAGCATTAGTTTCACAACATCTCTTCTCCTTTCCTTTCGATTGCATCCACCATCAACCTCTCACTTCTTTGTGTATCTTTGATTTTATGTCGCCAGTTTTCCTTCTTGTTTGCTCTTCCTTCGCAAGATTCTATCTCAGTTTCGTAACACCTCTTTCCTTCAACCCAATCTCCCTTTATGATTCCTACACCACTGGGGTGAGGAAATTCGATGCACTGGTGGAAAGTTGAAGCTACACCTAGAATCCCATGTAGCCAAGGTCGACCAATTAACGCGTTGTAGGGTGATTCTACATCAACGACACAAAATAAGATTTCAGAAGATATTCCCTTCAATGGAATTCGCATAGTAACCTCCCCTTTAGGCTTGTTAGCAGTACCATTAAAACCATATATCTTATATGTTGATGGTATAAGATCATCATCTCTTCCACCCATGGTTTTATAAGTATGATAAAATAAGATGTTCACAGAGCTTCCAGTATCGATTAGAATTCTATTGATTGCCCATGAATCTTCAGCTTCATCATCCCCATCTTCTTTCGGTTTTGGATTAATTTCTAATTTTACTACCAATGGATTGTCATGCACCTCTTATCCTTCGGTAATTTCTTCTGCGGTAAAAGAAATGATTTGTTTCTGCCATTCCTCTAGTGGCGAGATTTTCGCAATATTCATAATTTCTCTTCCATCATTATCTCTTGCGAACAATCTACTCAAAACATTATCATGAAAATCTTCAATTGTCTTATATGAATGTACGATAGAGTGACAGAATAAATTTTTTGCTTTTGCACCAACTTCTATGAAGAATGTTTCTTTCTTTTTCATCGTATTCACTTTGTGATGCTCTGGTGGTGGTGGCAGTGGTTGAGATTGTGGATGCCCTACCAGAAAGTCGTTTAGTTTTCCTTGATCTATCATTCTCAAAATAATTCGTTTTACATTTCTGCAATCATTTGTTGTATGTCCATGAAAATGATGATAAGAACAAAACTCATGGCTTCTATGATTTGGAGGTGGTTCCGTTCCCATGTTCCATGGTGTTGGTATATTTTCCATCAAGATTATAGCTTCCCATATCTTCTCCACACTTGCATTTAGAGGTGGCATCTTGATTTCTTCCCATACTACCTTGTGACCTCCTTGTCCTCTATTATAGTTTTGTCTTTGACCTCCATAAGTTTCTTGCGGTTGATCGAGTCTTTGAATCTTGTTATTTCCACCACGATTGTAGAAATTTCTTTCTATTTCATACTCTTCTTGATCTCGGCTTCCCATAGCCACCAGTTTCTATTGATTTTTACTTGTCACCTTCTCTTGTTGTACTTGTGAAGTATTCGCCACTGTGTTTATTAGCTTGGGTAATAAGATTGCATTCGCTGTTTGTGAGCTGGTGTTCGCAACTGGATATGATTCCATTTCATTTTGCCTGTCCTCTAGAGCAATGTATTCTTCTTGAAGTTCTCGCAATTCAGTCATTGTGATCGTATTCTTGACTCTAAAAATTTGGACATACAATAGGTTTGTTGCAAACATAGCATTGATAAATGATAATATAAGATATCTCTCATCTACACGGCCAGCCATTTCGCTACACATAGTTCTCCATCTTTTAGTCAGGTTTTTCAAACTTTCGTCAATCCTTTGTTTTAATCCAAACACATCTTCTATACCAGGTCGCGAGGAATTATTACTTATATATGCCCCCAAGAATGTAGTCTGCAAATGATTGAAGGAGGTTATTGTGTTCTTTGGTAGACCTTCAAACCATTTTAACGCCTCTCCTGTTAAGTTGGATGCGAAATATTTGCACAATACGGCATCATGATTTTCCCATTGTAACATGCACCTAACATAGGCTTTAATGTGTTGAATTGAACAAGTTGTTCCATCAAAAATGCGGGCAAATTGCATTTCGGTGGTATTCCTCCTAATTGTACTTCCCTTGTAAATGGATTTTTCGCAGCTTCTTCTATTGCTTCATCCAATTGTCTTCTGCCTACTTCTCCTCTATTATTTAGCATTTCTCTCATTTCTTCTAATTCTTTCAAGATTTGTTTATTTACACCTGAATCTTGATCCATTGGTCTTTTTAATTTCGCCTCTCTTCTTCTACGTTCATGTCTATCTTCTCTCGCGAAATTTTGCATTTCTTCTTAATTATCCTCATCTTGTTTTCTTCTGCGATTCTCTTCCTCATCTCTATCTTGAATTCGCATATGATGATGCCTTTCATTTTCCCTTCCATGATTTTGTTCATTTCTTATCAATTCAATTTGCTGTCTTTCAGCCATCCTCTTTACTCTATCATACTCCTCATTGAGATTACCGTTATTCCGGTTTTGTGTACGCCTTCTTTCTCGATTGTCGTGATTGTTCTGGCGAATTGTCTCCTGAAGCTCTTGTTCTTCCATTTCCGCTCTCAATCTTTCACGTTCGCAGATTAAACATGCTTGTTCAGCATAATGTATTTCAATTTCTTCTTCAATTGTCTGTTGATTTCTTTGAGTTTCTCTCTCATGTAAAATTCTTATTCCTTCCTCTCGATTTCCTTCTCCATCTTGGTCATTTCGTTCCTGATGTTGTCCATTATCTTGATTTCCACCATTTTTCCCATCATCAAAAGTTTCATTTTGTGGAACGTAACGATCATCAGCTCTTTCTCTATTTTCGCGATATTCTTCATTAAGATTTGATATTTCTTCTTGAATATTCTTTCCAGCATTGATTATGGGTGAGTTTCGCCTCATTTCTCTTCTAGTCGATTTTGAATATGATTTTGTAATACTTCTCGATCTTCTATTCTGTAGTCTTATATTCTTTATCCTTAATTCGTGATTTTGCCTTGTTAAATTTGCACGTTCTTCTGCCTCTGCTCTTCTTTCTTCATGTATTCTTCGTCTCAACGTTTCTAACGCTCCAATTTCCTCATCTCCATGAATTATTCCTTCATCTGCTTCTTGATTTCTCTCTTCGTGTCTATAATTTCTGTTTTGTTGCTCTTCTTCTACTTCTTCTGCCGAATTTGATTGCCAAGTGTGTATGCTCACCCTATCATAATCTGTATTCCTCCCTTGAACTAGTGTTTGTTGAATTGGTGGTTGAATTTGATTTTCTATATTACTTCTCATTCTAATAGATTCTCCCATTTCACTTCTTTCTCTTCCAGCAATTCTCTTGCTTCTTCTAACAATAGTCGGTTGTTCGGATGTATTTCTTCTTCTAGCCATTTCTTCAATGTTAACAATATTGCAAGAAATTATGGAAAACTCTTAATCAATCACTCTAAATTTTCACAAATCTCAATATCAATTTTCAGCTTTTTCTAGAATAATCTTCAATACCTCCCTGTTTCTAGCGCCATTATGTAGTTGCAGGAAATCCTACACTACACCCCTCATATGATTTCATTGTTGATCAACTTATTTTGAGGTTTACACTCTTAATTTTATTGATCAATCTTTGAATACTCTTACAAGAAAAGATAAAGAAATCAAGAATGATCTCTGCTCTAGATTTTCTCTCTCCTATTTACTTGTTTCTTACTCAAAAAAGATCTCTCCCTCTCTTTACAACTTGAACGACTATTTATAAGGAAATACATAGTGGATGACAGCTAATCTGTCATTTATTTTCGGGTATGGCCTGCGACATTCTTGCAACCTTACAAATGTTAATTTTGCAAGCTCTTCTAATTTTCACAGGACTATCATATCTTTCTCGTGATCTTAGCTGACGTCATTTATTTTATTCTTCCTGAAATTATTCTGCGACGCTGTTGTATTGTGTTGTTGATAATTTCGCTGAAGTATTATCGTTGCGAGATTCTGATCCTACATCGTTAGAATCATAGTTGTCAGACATTTCATCAAGAGTTGCAGCGAGATATTTGTTCCCAGTGTATTTCTTTCGATTTGGACACTCATTTGAAAAATGACCAAAACCTTTACACTTAAAGCACTGAGGCATATACTCGTCATCAGTTTCATCAATATCCCTATTTTTAGGAGGAACACGATTATGAGGTTTATATGACGACTTGGATTTATCTCTGGAAAACCGTTTACTTATCTTCAAAAGAAGATCCCTAAACTGTCTTGTGATCAACGAGATTGACTTGTTAAGATCTTCATCCGATGAATCAGCCTCAGAAAGATCATCTTCAGAGATAAAAACACTTTTACTTTTATCAAGTAATTTATAGTTCTTAAGTGCTTTGAAAGAAACATCCTTACTAGCCTTGGACGTATGCTCATAATCAAAGATCTTTAGCTTCCCAACCTAAGTATTTCTGTAAAGCGTTGCGAGATTATTTCCTTCAACGATGGCATGCTTCTTAGAATCGTATCTAGATGGAAGGGATATGAGAATTTTCATCACAATGTCCTTTTCAGGAATAGTCTTACCCAATGCAAAAGATGCATTACCAATTTCAGACACTTTGTGATTAAACTCATCAAACGTTTCTTCATCTTCCATACGAAGGTTTTCCCAATCAGAACTAAGGTTTTGAATCCTAGCTTCTTTCTCATTGGTATTTCCTTCAAATACAGTTTATAAGATATCCTAGGCTTCCTTAGACTTTGTGCACATAGTCACATGGTGCTGAAGGTCTGGGGTAATGGCATGTATGATAGCATTTAAGGCGTCAGAATTATGCTTTGCAACAAGAATTTCTTCTGGACTATATCGATTTATATCCTTCAGTATAGATACATCGCCTTCTGTATTAACCGGAGGATCATAGCCATTAACAACACATACCCATGTTCGAAGACTGGTGGTATGTTTATGGAGATAGAATTCATGTCCATAGAGTCAGATCGCTACAAACACAGACTTATAAGGTCTTTAAACGTGTTTGCCTGCTCTGATACCAATTGAAAAAGCGAGGGTACGATAACCACACCCAATATTTCGATTAGCAATCTGTATGGACTAACTCCAATATACTTTCAAGAGAATCAACTAGACTCAATCTTAATAAAGTATTTCAAAGAGTTATATCGCTCTTTCTCGATTCAATTCTTACTCAAGCAAATAGAAATCTGCGAGACTAATTGAATACAAGAGAAATCACTTGAATGGTACCAAATTAAGACCAATGTTCAAGGATCAATCAATTTCAATCAACAACCAAAGGTCGGATTTCCCAATTGATTGATTCAAATGCACAACCTGTGATATTTCAATTATAAAGATAAATAATATAATGCGGAAAGGAAATAACACAGACACCAAAAGTTATGTTAACGAGGAAACCGCAAATGCAGAAAAACCCCGGGACCTAGTCCAGATTGAACACCACATTGTATTAAGCCGCTACAGACATTAGCCTACTACACACTAACTTCGGTCTGGACTGTAGTTGAACCCCAATCAATCTCACATTGATCCAAGGTATAGTTGCGCTCCTTACGTTACTGATCCCAGCAGGATACTACACACTTGATTCCCTTAGCTGATCTCACCCACAACTAAGAGTTGCTATGACCCAAAGTCGAAGACTTTAATAAACAAATCTGTATCACAAAGAAAAGTTTACGGTAATAGATAAATCTGTCTCCCACAAAAATACCTACGAGTTTTGTTCGGTCTTTTGATAAATCAAGGTGAACATGAACCAATTGATAACCCAGACTTATATTCCCGAAGAACAACCTAGTATTATCAATCACCTCACAATAATCTTAATCGACGCGGCGAAAGAAGATATTGTGGAATCACAAACGATGAGACGAAGATGTTTGTGACTACTTTTATATCTTGACTATAGGAGATATCAATCTCAAGCCAATCGTTACGATTGTACTCAATACAATAGAAACAACAAGATCAGATCACACAACTACAAGAAAGTAGTATCGGTTTGGCTTCATAATCCCAATGAAGTCTTCAAGTCGTTAACCTACAAGGTCTCGGTAGAAACTTAAGGTTAAAGGAGAATCGACTCTAGCTTATACAACTAGTATCACACAGGAGGTGTGGGGATTAGGTTTCCCAGTTGCTAGAGTTCTCCCTTATATAGTCTTTCAAATCAGGGTTTGCAATCAATGTTAGCTTAGTAACAAAGCATTCAATATTCACCGTTAGATGAAAACCTGATTAGATTCAAGCTAATATCTTTCAACCGTTAGATTGAAAAATTAGCTTGTTACACACAAATGAAATGCACGTTTTTAGGTTTGTGTAACCGTACCCAAACATGTACATTTGTTGGTTCTACAATAGTTAACCAAATGGTTAGTCATATGAGCACTTTCATATCAAACATATTCTTCTTCACCATAACTAGTTCAAATGACTCAAATGAACTAGTTAGAGAGTTGTTCAATTTCTTAGATCTTATAGAAGTATACAAGACACAATCGAAGCAAAAACGATTTGATTCACTCGAATCAATTCATGAACTTTATATCCACGGTTTGCAAACTTGCATTCCTTAGTTAATATAAGTATAAGTTCACGAGTAATCATTTTTAGATATAACCAACCTAAGTACGCGAACTTGGTACGCGGACTTAAGTACTCGGAATAAGCTTGTAACAAGTTTACAAACTCCAACAGATTTTCTCGGGAAGAGAACCTCCGTCAGTACGCTGACTGGGTTCGCGGACTCTTGTTCCGGTTTTCCTGAGCAACAAAGTAAGCATACTTTGGTTCAAGGAATAATGACTTATACATGTATGCGTTTCCACACAATGCTTATATCCAACAATAGTTTTATAATTTAAACTCTCATTTCAATCATTGAAACATTCTTAGAGGACGTTATATAGTTGTTATTCACAAACCATTTTTCGTCAAAGCCATTTTCAAGTAATTGAAACATAACATCACTTTCGTCACTAGGTAAAGATGAACTTTTCCAAAGCAAAAGCTTACCGACACATATTTCGATAAATAGATAAGCTACATAAACTCGGCTCGAAATAGAAAATGTGTATAATCAAAGTCTATATAGCAAAACAACTTTTGTCTCAAGATAGGAGATAGAGTAGATAGACTTTTGAGTGATATATAAGTTCAAGTCTCCACATACCTTTTAGTCGATGAAGTTCCACCAGTTCCTTGAGTAGCTCTTCGTCTTGTATGATGATCGCCATGGAGTTCTTAAGCTCAACTACACTTTCTATCCTAGTCCGAGACTTAGCTATAGTAGACTAGATTTCAAGACTTATAGTTTTGATCACTAATATTGACAAACATGCTTGAAATAGCAACTCATGCGAGTTCGACCGAGCAGTGCTCTAACAATTTCAGACAAGGCGTTTTATATCTCCTTAAATACTTAGTTTTTTTTATCTATTACTTTGTAATACTGATGAAAATTTTGTGCCCTCTTCGCTCTAAAAAATGAGTATTTTTAGTAAGATATTGGTATGTCAGTTAGCGGTCAAGTTGATGTCCTTCACCCTTTTTTTTTTCTGTGTGACACGTGTCGGGTCGGTGTTAGATGATATTCTTTTAGGGAACTTATAATCAAGAGATGATTAAATTACTATCTCTTGGATATGAGTACAGTTTTTCTCGTTAGGCGCATTTCTTTTTGGAGATCGAAGGGTTTTTCGGATAGACGGCTCCACCAGAAACAACACGAATGAAGTTTGCCTGACTCTTAGGATAGTTTGCAAGAAATGCAAACTCAACTAATTATAGACTAGGGTTGTTTGGAAAATTAATAAGGAAATTTCAAAACCTAAAATATTCTCAAGATATCCAATAAGTACCTAATTTTGGTTTTCATATTTCCAACTAATATCCTACCTGTAATTCTGAAATCTCTCATCAGGAAATATCTAATATTAGTTTAGCACTTAACTAGTATAACTTTCTGAGAGATATGTTTTGATTTGCTGGAAAATCAAAAACATATAATCGAAAATCTTAATTAGAAGATTCTCAATATTTCGGATTGGGATCACTTTGAGTATCAAGGAATATCTTTGAACAATAAAAGATTAGAATTATATTCATGCCCAAATTATGTCGATATCAGGAACTTTCCTATTTAGCAAACCCTAACTCCAAACTCACACAAAACCGTAAAGTAATATGTGAATATAGAGAATCGGTTTTTCTCTTGGGAGCGGTTCTACGATGACTCCTAACATAGGTTAAGATCTTATCTACCAAGTCTCCCAATATAGGTAGGGATCGGTTCTACCATGACTCCCAACAATAGCTAGGATCAATTCTACCATGATTCCCAATATAGGTAAGGATCGGTTCTACCAAGACTCTTAACATAAGTCAAGATCGGATCTACCGCGTATCCCAATATACGTAAGGATCGGTTCTACCAAGACTCTCAACATAAGTTAAGATCGGTTCTGCTATAACTTTCAACATAAGTCAAGCTAATTTCCACTAAATTTCTTACATAGGTTCGAATTTGTAGCGTCCCAAAAATCCAGCTACTTAAAAATCTAAGTTAACATTCTACAATATGAGGCATTAAGGATTTAAAACGTCTATTTAAACAATAAATAAGAAGTTCTAAATAAGATTAACACAAATCTAAACCCTATCCGAAATAAATAGAATATCTCTCCAGTGATACTATACAATAGTGTTTGATTCTCAAACAATGTAGATACAAATAATAAATATAGTAGAATCACCCAAACTTGATCATTTTCGCGAGTGCAATCGTACCTGTTATCTGAAACTGGAGTGGGAAACGAATGAGGACATCATCCCAAAGGGATGCTCGGAACAAACAAACTTTCAAACATTCACCAAAACGATAATGCATGATGGATGAAAACCGAGAAAACACATTTATTCATATCTTAAAAGTTCATCTAGATAATAAAACTAATAAATACTACCAGGAAAACCCGGGTCTCGGCACCATTCCATACCGGCAACACATGAGGAAGTCCACATAGCATACATGCTTTAAATTCGGGTCGTGCATAGCCGTAATATCGAGATACCACCAACATACAAGAAAATGACCATGGAAAACTCATAACAATGAATACATGAGAGATCTTTATCGATCCCCATCTCTTTTGATGACAAGCTAATCCTACCTCGAGATCCGCGATCGAATTAATCATCCTTTGAGTCGATTGAAGTTAAAACAAATTAACTGTTAAACACAGAAGCACTCTAAGGATTTAGCTAAAAGGTTCATACAACATTCATGCACAATATCATACAAGTTTCCAGTTATGGCCTAAGTGAAATAACTAATGGTTCTAGTTTTATCAATGGTTTCATAACTTGGTAATCAGTGATCTAGGCATAAAACTCTACAATATCCATTAATTCAATTAGGGTCATATTGTTGTCATTGGAAAGCTCTCGAAAAACTCTCAACTTTGCGGAAGGAACCCAAAGCTAAATCGGACCAGAAGTGGTCCAAAATCTCAAAATAAGAATTTTGGCTCGATCCCAAGCCCATGGACCTGATCCATCACGGTCCATTGAACCATCCCACTAATCCATTTGGTCAACCCATGACCCGAACCACTAACCCGTTTAACTGACCTAAACCCGAATAAGCTGACTCACTAACCAGGTCTGACTCATATTAAGTTAGCTCTCTGACTCGGCCATCCTCATAATCTTGCCAGAAATTTTTTCAAGTAATGGACACAAAAAAAAAACAGTTCAAGTGGTCTAGTTTGAAGGCCTCTAAATTACTCAATATAAATCTAAAAGAATCAATTTATGGCTCTTTAGGAACTAATGGTCACCCTTTACAAGTTTTGCCTACTGAGTTTATATCTAATATTACTCTAACCCATCTAAATTCTCAAACTTATGAACTCTCGCGACTGTTTATACACAATTTCAGTTTCAACGGTTCATTTTCTGGCCTCTATATCTCACTTGTTTATAAACCAAAGTTAACAAGCTTTATATGTACATAATCACTACTCGACATACTACAATTAACGTTTGTAGAGATATGTATAATTCACAATTTAAGTCGATCATAATCATGCTCAAATCTAGGACAGAGAAACACAAAACCACATAAAATCATGATCTTCAAAACATATTATTTGAGTTATTTTATTTGCTTACTATACCAAGCAACAACCCAAATCATTACAATCCTACTAGAAATAAATTAAAAAGTTTACCTGGATTTCTTTCGCTAGTTTGAATCATCAATCTTGAAAAAACGCAGGTCTAACAACACCACCTAATATTTCGCTTAGCAATCTGTATGGACTAACTCCGAAATACTTTGCTAGAGAATCAACTAGACAGTTAGACTCAATCTAGATAAAAGTATCTCAAGGAGTTAATATTTCTCTCTTGTTTTGATTTTTACTCAAGCTAAAATCAATAGCGAGTCTTTATCAAATACAAGGAATAACTTGGACGGTACCAAAGACCAATGTCCAAGGATCAATCAATATAAATCAACAACCAAAGGTTGGATTTCCAATTGATGATCACGAACGGACAACCTGTATTATTTTAATTATATAAAATATAATGCGGAAAAGAAATAACACAGACACCAGAAATTTTGTTAACGAGGAAACCGCAAATGCAGAAAAACCCCGGGACATAGTCCAGATTGAATACACACTGTATTAAGCCACTACATACACTAGCCTACTCCAAGCTAACTTCGTACTGGACTATAGTTGAACCCCAATCAGTATCCCACCGATCCAAGGTACAGTTTTACTCCTACGGCTTTGATCCCAGCAGGATACTGCGCACTTTTCTTAGCTGATATCACCCACAACCAAGAGCTGCTGCAACCCAAAATCGCAGACTTGATAATAAACAAATTTGTCTCACACAGCAAAGTCTATCAAAGGATAAATCTGTCTCCCACAGATAAACCCTAGGTTTTGTTCCGTCTTAAGATATGAAATCAAGGTGAACAGGAACCAATTGATAATCCGGTCTTATATTCCCGAAGAACAACCTAGATTAATCAATCACCTCTTTATAATCCTTCCTGACTATACATGCGGTTTGTCAAGGAATCACAAACAGTGAGACGAAGATGTTTGTGACTTCTTTATCTTGCCTATCGGAGAACTCTCACGATCTCAAGACAATCAAAGATTGTACTCGTACGATAGAAGATGCAAGATCAAATCACACAACTACGATAAAAGTAGTATCAGTCTGGCTTCACAATCCCAATGAAGTCTTTAAGTCGTTAACCTGGTTTTAGAGAAGAAAACCAAAGGTTAAAGAAGAATCGACTCTAGCGATCGCACTAGTATCACACGGACGTGTGGGGATTAGTTTTTCACAATGCTAGATGTCTTCTTTATATAGTCTTCAAATCAGGGTTTTGCCTTAGTTACAAAGCAATCAATATTCACCGTTAGATGAAAACCTGATTTAGATTCAAGCTAATATTTCTCAACCGTTAGATCGAAAACTTAGCTTGTCACACACACTTGGGTAGACGTTTACTGGGTTTGCGAAAACCATGCCCAAACGTTTACGTGTATGTTGGTTAAACATAGTAACCCAAAAGGTTAACCATATGAGTATTTCATATTAACCTTGTTCTTCTTCACCATAACTAGTTCAATTGACTCAAATGAACTAGTTAGAGAGTTTTTCAATTGCTATGAGATCTTATGTAACTACACAAGAAAGAATTGAAACAAAGATGATTCGATTCGATTGAATCGGCTCATGAACTTTATAGCCACGGTTTGCATAAAGCATTCCTTAGTAATTTAAGTTTCATGTTCAGAGTACATCTTTAGATCATTACCTCTTAAGCTCACAAACAAGTTCGCGGACTTAAGACAACCGGTAGAGTTTTACAAACTCAGCAGAAAATCTCGGCAAAGAGACTTTCGCCAGTTCGCGGACTAGGTTCGCGGACTGAGTTCGCGGACTTACACGCAAACGAGTTTTTGGAAAATCCCAGCAGAAATTCTCGGTACAAGAACTTCCGTCAGTTCGTGGACTTGGCAAAGCCAATTCCTCCGGTTTATCTCAATCAACAAAGTTCGAAAACTTCGGATTAAGGAATACATGGTTATGTAATCTAAACTCGCATTCCAATTATTGAGACATTCTCAGAGGACGTTATATAGTCGTTATTCACAGACCATTTCGCGTCAGAGCAATTCTCAAAGTAATTGAAACTTTTCATGACTTTCGTCACTAGGTGAAGATAAACTTGATCAAAGCGAATCTCTTTACCAACACATGATTTCGAGATATAGACAGGAGAGATATACTCGGCTCGAAATATCAAATGTGTATGATCCAGTCTATATAGCATACGACTTTTGTCTCATAAGAAGTAGGAGATAGAAGAGATAGACTTTTGAGTGATAGATAAGTTCAAGTCTCCACATACCTTTTTGTTGATGAAGTTCCACGGTTCCTTGAGTAGATCTTCTTCTTTGTATGATGAATCACCATGCAGTCCTTGAGCTCAACTACACTTTTCTATCCTAGTCCGAGACTTAGCTATGTAGGCTAGAAATCAAGACTCATAGTTTTGATCACTAATATTGAAAAACATGCTTGAGATAGCAACGCATGCGAGGTCGACCGAGCTATGCTCTAACAATCTCCCCTTTGTCAATTTTAGTGACAAAAATATTAATACATATGGAATACAAAAAAGATAAACTTTAGTGGCTCCTATTCCATAGTCTAATCTTCAACATTCCCTGAAATATTCTTCCTTCCAAGTACTCCAATGATCCCAAAGGTTGTAAGTTTAGCATCACCGTTGTTGAAGATCCGTATCTATAACAATGAGAGAAATCGAGATTCTCGATCATTATTATACAGTGTCATAGTATTATTATTATGTAACATCAAAGTCCAGTTGTATCACGACTTTAACAATAATACTATGGTGATATGTATCACTCCCCCTTAGTCAATACTCCATCTCGATCATGGAAACCACTCCCCCTTACACAATGATCCAAAAACCATATGTATTTGTAGTGTGAACTACAATATTTCTCCCCCTTTTTTCAGTAAAATTGGCAAAGGTACAAGAACGGGATCATAATGAAATTTCCACAAGAGATATTTCATAGACTAAAAGGAAATACATACCAACTTAATTTAGATGCAATCATAAAGTCGAAGCTAAATGCATTCATCAAGGAGTTTTAAGATAAAAGATAACCCCTATAAAATTCCACAGCCGCACACCCCGCAAGATCACCATTAAGCACAAGTTCAAAAGAAATCTCCCCCATTTGATGTCATTCCCGAAAGAACAACAAGAGCGACCTTAATTTCGAAAGAAAATAAGGATTTTTTAATTGGACACCAAAAACCATAGAAATGATTTTCTATATCCAAAACTCAACCAAATTAATCACAAGAAAACCCATGATTAATTTAATTGGAATACATAACTAAATCAAACCACAAAGGTGATCAATTGAATTGATTGTGCTCAACATAAGAAAACTCACGGAGCTACAACTAAGATAACAAATACTCAACATAAGGAAAACCTTACGAAATATACGACTACATTAACCAATAGAACATGATTAGTATATCCGTTCATATACTCAACACAATAACTTGTGGAATATATGAAAAACTCAACTAGATTAATTACAAGAGAACCTATAATTAATCTAATTGGAATACAAAACCAAACTAATCACCGAAGCAATCAATTTAATTGTCAAGAGATTTTGCTCGACAAAAGAAGACTTTCGGAGTAAATAACTAAATAGCCAATCAAGATGATTAATTTAGTTCAAGAATGCTCAACATATAGCATCTCATGGAACAACCAACAAGGCCAATATTAATCGACATAGTTGTAAGGTGCTCAACATAAGATACACAATGGAGCCTTCACGGTAAAACATAACAAAATGGATCAATGAAGATCAATACCATGGATAACATACAAGGATCTATTCTATTTTCCATCATAACGACATAATAGACTTTATCCTTGTCAAACAAAAGATTTTATCCTATTTTCCATCAAATACATGACTGAATAGGCATAACTTTTGTAATTGTCAAAAGTCTATTCGTCCTTTCATTAATACGAATACCAGTTTACGAACGACTTTACTTTTGACATCATATGGGACCTTCAAGTTCACGGACGTAAACAATACATATCCCATAATCAAATTGCAATATCACAAAATCATAAAGATCAATATTGCAATAACATCATCCTCCAAATATTTTTAGAATTTAAACACCAATAAACCTAAAAAATAACATAAGAAGATGAAAACAAAAATAGCTATGTGTAGTCACAATCATCGCTATTGAAGACACTAGTTATTCTTCCAAATAAATCAAAAGAAGATTTACTAGATATCTACACCTTTTAAAAAATCATTTCACTTACCTTGAATATTCTTCTCGTATTCCCTATATTCTTCAAGCTCATCTTCGATTAGGTCAATCCTTGATTCAAGACTATCCATTTTCTCCTCAAGTCTTTTGTAAGAAACTTCAAGTTCATTTTTCAGAGCACGAACTTGTTCCAAGACGAGATTCATGGTTGAAGAGAGCTTATCAAACTGAGAAACAATAGGGTTCTCATCAGAAGAAGAGACATGTTTGTCATAGCACATCTCATTGTCAGAAGAATCGAAATGAATCTTCTTCGAAGGAAATAGAACCGTCCATACATCCCTTTCTCTACTTGAAATACTAGAGGAGGACATGATAGAGAATATGAAATGAGAGTGCTGAAGAGGTAGAGCTTTAAAAAGGAATACAGGTGTATAATTCCCAAAAACACCCTTTTTACCAAACCCTAATAGAAGTTGGTTATCCAAAAAGCTGAAACCGTTCACGAACAAGACCTGATAAAAGCACAAACAGGAAATAACAAGATTATATTACAGTCCTTTTGTATATCATGATTCTTGTATAAGAGGAAGAAAACACAAGAATCATTTTTCAACAAGATTACTGAGCATAAGTCCTCCAATCCAAGGTTGGACTGGAATAATCTTTACAAAGAGAGAAACCATCCATTCCACTAGGTTTCTGCTTATTCATTTGAAAAGGAGAGTTATGAAGAACTTTCCTATCCATTGTAATCACAGTTTTAAAAAACTTGACTGCAGATCTTTGCAAATCCTTCATTGTTCTTGAAAACACCTTTTGATGAAAGGTAGACTTCCTTTTCTTTTCCAGTATACAACGGTTAGCCAGGCAATACTGTTTTTAATTTATCGTGCTAAGATGATCCTTAGATAAACTCAAATGAACAGAGAGATTTGTTAGATCCTTTTCCGAGAAACTCCTGGAGCTCAACACAAAATCAGGAGAGATTTATTGACCCAACTCATGAGACACAGACGGACATGTCATGAAGGAATCATGATTTTCAGCAAAAAGACTGTGAGAGCAATCATAGATTTCCTCAGGACAATAATCAAGAGTATTCATCCATGCTTTAGTTATCTCTCTTACCTCCGTTTCTGGATCTTTCGAAGTGACTTGAACACTTTTATAGCACGTAAGACCAGTTTCCTTAGTACGGATTTTCTGGATATTCTTATCCTTTACATTGGATAACAGAGTTTCTTTTTGAGACTTTATTTTGCTACGTTTGAGTATTTTCTTAAGTTTTTGTATAAACAGAGACAACGTAGAAATAACGCAATTCTCACTTTTATCGTTTGTCAATTTAGGACGACAGGTCTTACAATCAGGAGAAGTGACATGATTGTTAGACAATTGATGGTCATCTCTTGACATGAATTCGCGATCGAAAATTCTAAGTTTTCCAACAAGTGTATTTCACGAAAGAGTATTAAGGTTATTTCCCTCAACCAACACAATTAAGTTGTGCTGGGGTGAACACTAATCTGTCCACCATAACCTTATTGAATGGAATTCTTAGAACCATGTTTCACAAACTGTTTAGACCGTGTTTTTTTTTCTAGTGATCTAATTTTTTCTTTGGAAATTAACTTCTTCGGGGAAGAGATGAGATTACATACCTCAGACGACTTCTGAACAAGTTTGAGCTTGTTTGCTAATCGATTTGCTCTTTATTGAAGTTTGTTGACATATCTTATATTATGTTTGTACTTAAAATACTTGGAGAGTTCATGACCTTGAGAGTACAATAAGAACATGTCAATATGGAGGATGGTTCAGACGTCATAGTTGTGCAGGCTGCTAGAGAAACGGTAGAACCTGAAAAATTAGAAATAGAATTTCCAGTAGACAAAGAGAAATCCATTTTATCCTCCAAGATGGTTGAAGTTTCTCCCGGAAGAATATCGATATTGATGTACGTATTGCTACAATTATCAAAATCAATATTTTCACAGAGGAATGCAACACTTGATTTTTCGTCTTCATTATAATCATAGTGATCAGACATTTCATCAAGAGTTGCAGCAAGACCTTTGTTTCCAGTGTATTTTCTACGATTTGGACACTCATCTACAAAATGACCAAAACATTTACACTTGAAGCAGTCTGGCATATCCTCGTCGTCAATATCCATGTTTTAAGGAGGAACACGATTATGAGGTTTAACTGATGACTTAGATTTATCTTTAGTGAACCGTTTACTTCTCTTCCAAAGAAGATCACTAAACTGTCTTGTGATCAAAGAGACTGACTTGTCAAGATCTTCATCTGATGAATCAGTCTCAGAAAGATCATCTTCAGAGATGCGGCTTTTAGTTTTATCAAGTAATTTAGTGTTCTTTTGTGCTTTGAAATCAATATCCTTTTCAGATTTGGATATATGCTCATGATCAAAGATCTTTAACTTCCCAATGAGAGTATTTCTGAAAAGCGCATCAAGGTTATTTTCTTCTACGATGGCATGTTTCTTAGAATCGTATCTAGATAGCAATGATCTGAGAATTTTCATCACAATGTCCTTTTCAGGAATAGTCTTACCCAATGCAAAAGATGCATTAACAATTTCAGACACTTTGTGATTAAACTCATCAAATGAATCTTCATATGCCAGACGAAGGTTTTCCCAATCAGAATTTAAGTTTTGAAGCCTAGCTTCTTTTTCACAGGTATTCCCTTCAAATACGGTTTCTAAGATATCCCAAGCATCTTTAGACCGAGTGCACGTAGTCACATGGTGCTGAAGATCTGGGGTAATGGCATGGATGATTGCATTCAATCCGTCAGAATTTTGCTTTGCAGTAAGAATCTCAACAACATCATAATTACCGATATCCATTGGATCAGTTACATCGCCTACTGTAACAACTAGAGGAAAATAGCCATTAACAACATAAACCCATGATTAAAAGTCACGCGCTTGAAGAAAGACACACATAGTAATTTTCCACCATAGGTAATTTGAGCCATCGAAGACTGGCGGTACGTTTATAGATACAACACTTCTGTTCATAGAGTCAGATCGCTACAAACACAGACTTATAAGGTCTTAAACGTGTTTTCCTGCTCTGATACCAATTGAATAATCGGGGGTCTAACAACCACACCCAATATTTAGCTTAACAATTTGTATGGACTAACTCCAATATACTTTTAAAAGAATCAACTAGACAGTCAGACTCAATCTTAAAAAAGTATATCAAAGAGTTATATCTCTATTTCTCAGTTCAATCCGCAATCAAACAAATAGGAATTTGCGAGCCCGATTGAATATAAGAAATAACTTGGACGGTACCAAAAACCAATATCCAAGTGCCAATCAATTTAATCAACAACCAAAAGGTTGAATTCACAATTGATTGAACTTACAAACAGCTTGTGATATTTCAATTATATAAACAAACATATAATGCGGAAAAGAAATAACACAAACACCAGAAGTTTTGTTAACGAGGAAACCGCAAATGAAGAAAAACCCCGGGACCTAGTCCAGATTTGAACACCACACTGTATTAAGCCGCTATAGACACTAGTCTACTCCAAGTTAACTTCGGATTGGAATGTAGTTGAGCCCTGACCAATCTCACAATAATCAAGGTACAGTTGTGCTCCTTGCGTCTCTGAATCCCGACAGGACTCTACGCACTTGATTCCCTTAGATGATCTCACCCACAACTAAGAGTTTCTACGACCTAAAGTCGAAGACTTGATAAACTAATCTGTCTCACACAGAAAAGTCTATTGAATAGATAAATCTGTCATCCACGGATATACCTATGAGTTTTGTTGCGTCTTTTGATAAATCAAGGTGAACAGGAACCAATTGATATACCGGACTTATATTCCCTAAGTGTGAATACCAATATTCTGCAGGGCACGTGTCACGATCTTAGTGGCCGCATTCAGAAGTTAATTGTGTAGCCATCGATATACATAGAAGCCTGAGTTACAAACTATACCTTCGTAGATCTACTTTATCTCGTCCCAAGGAATGATGCCTCGACGGTTGAGATCAGAAGAGTAAAATCCTAGTCTACAAGGAGGCAGTTGGCGAAGGGACAAAGGTAGATAGGATATCTAATCAGCATTAAATGCTCAAATCCCTTATCTATATGCATAACCAAAGCACGTGGAGAGAGACTATGTGGCAGAACCCGATTGGTAGAAGCTGGCGGTGAACGAAGGTACAACCTATACTAAGGTTGGGGATTTCCCGAAGGAACGTGGGTCAGATGAGGTGGCAAGGTTCGACTGGATAAGGCGAGTGGTGAACGAAGGTACAATGTGTATGAAAGGTTTATCAGCAGATGATGGACCCAAAGGCAGCAAAGATATACCTGGAGCAGAAGGATCTATAAATACCATGCCTCACCAACAAAATAAGGGCATTCAATATATAGGAGAGAAGATCTAGTCTTAAACTTATACCTCTTTAATGTTTAGAACTTAAGTATTTACTTCAACTTGAGTTCTCTCTATTACTTTGGGAAGCATTTAAGATCTTTGTAACCACCATACTTAATACAAAACAATCACTCATTACCCTGTGTACGTAGAAAAATGTCGAACCACGTAATCTCTTGTGTCTCATGATAACTTAGAAGCTTTTACATTATATTTGAGTTCTTTGTTATTATTGTGATCTTTAATATCTTTTACTACTTATCATTATCAGTTCAACAGAGGTATCGATACTACTTAGCATCTGATTCTCTGAGATGTATACATTACGTACACTACGGGAAAACGAGTAGTCACAGTTTGGTGCCCACCGTGTTTTTCTGACGAGCTTGAGTTTAGACACAGTTTTACCTTTAACTTATGTATCTTCTGAAATGAAGGGATCTGTGTTCCAAAACGATGAATCTCACTCTCTAGTGATTTGTTCATCCGTTATTTGTGTATGTTTTTTGAGTTCATAGCTTCTAAAGACGTACCTTGTTACAGATCTACAATTTTTTTTACAAAAACGTACTCACAAAACGTTAAAATCTTTGTTTTATACTAAAACAACCTTTTTTAACATAGCATATTTTAGATCTGAGAACCTTTGACTGACAGAGGAATCTCAGTGAGATTTTAAGGAAGAAAGATCTTCTAAAGCATTCAATAACCTTGTTTTTCGCGAGATCTGACACCTTCTTTTATTTGGTTTTCAACATTTAAGGTTGTTTTTTCCAAGGGTGTCATAAGTATTTAATACCTGTCTTTCAAAAACATTATTTCAGTCCTTTTCTGAAAAAGCTACTCAGTCGTCTTCTGTGTCAGAACATTAATTGCTACTTTTGGCGAAGACACCCAAGTAGCAGATTCTGTTAACTTTCTGTAACCGCAGGATAACGAAAGCCGAAGGCATGCAGAAACCAAATGAAGTACCAACAAGCTCACGACCAGCACTTACCAGAGGAAGATCTCAAAAGCCGTCTCAAGCGAATCAAAGAACCGAAACAGAGGACGGAGAAAGCGAAATAGCAAGAAGAACGATTTCTAACAAATCACCTATTCCTTCTGAAGGGATGGGGCAAACATCGGGAGCTCAACCACTTTACGGCATGCCGTTACCGGAGCATCCCACCAATACGCAGCCACCTGCGGCCAACGCAGGGTTACCCAGAACCTTAGTTCCTACGGGACGAGGGTTGGGAAACCTAACTCCAATTCAGATAGATCCAGACGCACCAGTTATAGAAGAAGGAGCAGATAACTCCGAAGATCCGGCCGACAACACTCCTCAGGGAGGTGGATTCCAAGAAGAAGACCAAATGGCAGCACAAATAGCATCCTTGCTACTACGTAATAAGGAGAACGAGGATGCAATGCACGAGATGTCTCAAGAGAACCAGATTCTCAAAGGTATGCTAGACATACAGATCGAAGGCTCCCAAGCTCACCCGCCACCAAAAAGGCATGAAAACAGAGCTATCTCAGGAAGACGAAGGATGGATCTCAACCCACCAAAGACCAATCAACCTAAGGGAGCCAGGAGAGAGCACCACTATCCAGACGATACGGACTCGACATACAAGCCCTCTCAATCCTACTACGACGAAGCATTTCCCAAAGATGCTCACAATGTGAACATGGTTATGGAGCAAATGGAGAAAATGCGGAAGGAGATACAAGGTCTAAAAACTGGCCACGCAGGCGCAAGACTATAAGAAGTGCTTCAAGAGGCAACCACATCCTCATTGTCTTTTCGCATTTTGAGGGAGCCCATCCCTCCGAAATGCCCGGTACCTACGTTCCAAGCATACAACGGTACCTCGGATCCCTCAGCCCACCTACGGTATTACACTCGTGTCCTTGCCCATTGGGAAAGAGATGAGGTAGTACTTTGTAGGTACTTCCATGCAATCTTGACGGGATCAGCACTAACTTGGTATGAAAATTTACCAGCAAACTCAATTGACTCTTTTGAGCAATTTTACACGGTGCTTTTGGAGACATACATGTACAAAAAATCAACAAAGGCAGGGTTAGATAGGCTACTTGCTTTAGCTATCGGACCCCGGGAAACGTTGATGCAGTACACAGACAGGTGGCAAAAGACGTGCCAAGCAATTAGAAAAGTCAATCCCGAAATTAGCATTAACTGCTATAAGTATGGACTTGATAGAACCTCAACCATCTTTGTGGAGCTTCACAACAGAGCCCTCGATTCCGAAGAAGAGCTCAGGGTTGTCCAAGACCCCTACATCAGACTCGGAGAAATCCAGAAGGACAACCCCAAGGCACAAGCAAAGACGACAACAACGCCACAACGTACCAACTCCCTGGAACCAATTCCGGAGATACCTAAGTGACAAAATGAAGTCGTGGGCAGGACCAGCTCTCGAGACAAACGGAGATGGCAAAAGAGGCAAAGGAAGAGAAGAACTCGTAGATAAAATCTACACGAAGCAAAATACAAAGTTCTCTCACATTCTCAGCAAAGAGGGAGCAAAGCCGGGATTTCCTTACCCTAATACTAGGGGAAAGCAACCAGACAAAATGAAGCAGGCTAAGGAGTATTGTACATACCACCAATACTACGAGCATACAACTGACGCGTGCTACCATCTACGGAACGTGATCCAGAGATTCATAAACGAAGGCAAATTCATGAAGTACGTAGAGATACAACCAGCTGAAACCGAGGAAACCCCCAAGAAAAGGGTAGAATTACCCCAAGATGTCAAATATATCAACATGATCACCTTTTCCAGCGGAGGTCAAGAAGAACTGCTCGAAGATATCCTCGAGTTAGCTCGAAACAGAAACAAGCTAGAAGCCCACGAGGTTTTCAAGCTAAATGGACCACCTACTAGCACTTGTAAGGAATGGATGGCCACACCATTAACATTCTCAACAAAAGACGTCAACCAGGAGGTCTAAATGCACAACGATCCATTAGTGATAACTCTTCCAATACACGGATGGAACGTTACGAAGGTCCTTGTTGACGGGGGAAGTTCGTTAAATGTACTATTTTACGAACCCTACCTAGGCATGGGTTTGACAACGGAACAAATGGATTCTTCATCTTGCACCATATACGGTTTCAACGGAGCAGTCTCTAGGCCAAAAGGAGAAATTGTCTTGCAGGTACGTGCAGGGCCCTTAATAACCAATACACGGTTCTGCGTGGTGGAAGCTCCTTCTCCCTACAATGTAATTATGGGAAGATTATGGGTCCATAGATTACTAGGAACAACTTCGACGTATCATCAATACCTACGATTCCTTACACCCATGAGTGAGATGGAAATCAAAGGTGACCAGCAAGACGCAAGGCTATGCAATCTAGCAGAGGTCATACTCAACGAAGAAAGAGCTGTTATCCAACAACACGAAAGAAAACGACGAAAAGCAAACACCATGGAGGTGAAAGACGTAGCCTTCTCAGTTCCCGAAGCCATCTCAGTTCCAGAGACAAGCACCTCCGCCACTCCAAGGGCGGATGTTTCCGCTAAATGACAATTACAGAAAAGCACTCCTCAACGGCCTCAGCAACAAACCTGCTCACAGGTGGAACCAACAAATAAAATCAACATCGGAACGGAGACAGAACCGAAAATGCTCAACATTGGAAATTTACTTGAAGAGGAAGAGGAGATGCAGCTACCAAGGTTACTCGGGGAATACGCAGATGTCTTCGCATGGTCAATGGAAGACATGCCAGGAATTGACCCAAATTTGGTCTCACACCATCTTCGGCTCAAACTAGAAATGCCACCATTTAAACAATGCATCCCGTAAGGTGGCAGATATCTATCATGAAGCGGTAGAAAAGGAGTTACAAAAGCTACTCGCAGCAGGATTCATACGAGAAGTCAAATATCCTACATGGATATCTAACATAGTAATCGTACCTAAGAAGAACAGAGGCGTGCGCATTTGCATCGACTTTAGCAATCTCAACAAAGCGTGCCCCAAAGGTAGCTACCCACTGCCAAACATTGACCAACTGGTCAACGCAACCGAAGGGCACCAGAGACTATCCTTCATGGATGGATACTCAGGCTACAACCAAATAGCCCTTGCAGAAGAAGATCAGGAGCATACTGTGTTCTTTACCCCCACGAGGCTTGTATTGTTATACAAGGATTCCTTTTGGACTAAAAAACGCGGGGGCAACATACCGGCGATTAGTGGATAAAATCTTTAAGCCATGGATAGGAAAGATACTATAGGTCTACGTGGACGATATGCTCGTCAAGAGCAAAGAAGCAAAAAACCACCTGTCAGACCTAAGGGAGATATTCGAAGCCATGAGAAATTTCCACATGAAGGTGAACCCGGAGAAATGCATGTTCGGAGTAACCTCAGGAAAATTCTTGGGATACTTGGTAACTAAGCGAGGAATAAAAGTAGACCCTGAAAGGGTCATAGCAATAATAGAGATGTCATCTCCACAAACTTTAAAAGGAGTGCAAAAGCTTAATGGAATCTTGGCTCTTCCATGGGAATATTCATAGCAAGGTCGTCGGCTAAATGTAAAGTATTTTTCGACACGCTAAGGAAAGGAAAATGTTTACATGGACCGAAGAATGTGAACAAGCCTTTCACAAGATCAATGAGTACTTAGCGTCAGTACCTATCCTGCAGAAACCGGAGCCAGGTGAGATACTCATCTTATACTTAGCAGCAACAAGCTACGCTGTGAGCGCAGTATTGGTACGAGACCAGGGGCAAGGAGAAAAGCTTGTATACTACATTAGCAAGACACTCAGTTCAGCGGAGCGTAACTATACCAAGGTGGAGCACCTCATATATGCCTTAGTAGTGGCAACACAGAAACTAAGGATATATTTCGACGCACATACCATCTGAGTCTTCACAAAAGCTCAGATAAATCAAATCCTGGACAACACGGAAAACATCGGAAGGGTAGCGAAATGGAGTGCCATGATCAAACAATTTCACATAATCTTCGAGACAAGGAAAGCTGAGAAATCACAAATCTTAGCGGACTTCCTAGCGGACCTACCTCTCAACGACGAAGCAGAAATAGACGACATCCCAGGAATGGAGGAGGATAAGCCGGAACCAGAAGACATCTTGGAACCACAAAATTTATGAAGGTGGGAGATATTCGTAGATGGCTCCTCCAACGGAGAAGGCGCAGGCATAGGGATTGTGATAACAACCCCTACTGGAGATCGACTCATCTATGCATTCAGGTTAGAATTCGAACAATACACTAACAACATCACGGAGTACGAGGCGTTCATACACGGTCTACGCTTGGCACAGGAGCTAGGATTATCAGATGTTCGTCTGACTAGTGACTCACAGCTGGTCATTAGACAAATCGAGCTCAAATATCAAACTCTGGATCTGATATTGTCTTCATACCTAAAGTTAGCACAGGAGCATGCATCAAAGATCCAAAAGTCACATTCAGACACGTCTGTCGGAAAGACAACAGACACGCAGATGCCTTAACATTTATATCATCAATGCTGAGGGACAGGATTACCACCTCCGTGAAAATTTGGAGGATATACGAACCTTCGATAGAAGGGCCAAACTCAGCCGTTGGAGAAGCCATGGTCGTCCAAACTCGGGCCATGAGGGAAGCAGAAAAGGAGAAAGAAGACGAAGGGATAGAAGAGCCAGATAACGAAGCTGACGAGTCTGACAAAGACCTGTCCATGTCGGACGAAAGCAACGAAGACGAAGCAGAAGATGATTGGAGAATCCAAATTCACCAGTATCTTGATAAAGGTACCTTACCAGCCTACGTGATGGGATACTGTACAAAAGGTCATTTCTCGGACCTCTGATGCGGTGTCTCTCACAAACCGAATCCAGGAAAATACTGCATGATATACACAACGGAGAAGCCGGCAACCATAGCGGAAGAAGGTCCTTAGCAATCAAAGCCAAGATGCAAGGATACTATTGGCTGAGCATGGAAGAAGATTCAAAAAATGTGGCTAAGCGCTGCGAAAGATGCCAACGCTTTGCCAGGAAGATTAGAGCACCAACAACGGAGCTCAACTCAGTCATCAGCCCATGTACATTCGTCAAATGGGGGGTTGACATTGTTGGACCTTTGATATAAGGGACATCAAAAAGAAAATACCTTATCGTGGCTACGGATTATTTCACCAAGTGGGTGGAATCAAGAGCTTTGGCGAGAATTAGAGACACATACGTCTTTAAATTTTGGTTGAACAAATCATCTTCAGGTTCGGGATACCAGCCGCTATAGTCTCTGACAATGGCAAGCAGTTGGAGGGAAAGAATATAAACATGTTTTTCAACACTTTCAACGTTCAGAAAAACAAGTCCACTCCGATATACCCTAAGAGCAATGGACAAGCGGAGGCGACTAACAATACGATAGTGATGAACTTGAAAAAGAAGCTAGGAGCATACAAGAAAAGATGGTGTGAACAGCTACACAATGTCCTATGGGCGTACCGAACTACAAGAAGAGAAGCTACGGGAGAAACTCTGTTCTTGCTAACCTACGGAGCCGAAGATGTCATCCCAACGGAGATAATACTGCCAACAACAAAAACGGAGGCATGGGAAAAGAACCTGACGACGGACTTGATGCTCGAAAAGCTTGATGATCTCGAAGAAAGACGAGAAGTGGCTTTGCAAAAGATGGTAAACTACCAACGAAGGCTAGCACATGAATACAACAAACGGGTTATCCTAAGAAACTTTGTGGTCGAAGAGTACGTGCTACGACAGATCCCACCGTATCAAAGAAAGAAGGAGTGGGGAAAGCTAGATCCGACGTGGGATGGACCCTACATCATACACGACATTTTCCGGGAAAGGATCATACTACCTAAGGAACCTAAAAGGTGAAGTATTACAACACCCCTGGAACGCAATGTACCTAAAGAAGTACTACCCGTAAATGGTTATTACTCATGAGAAGAAGGGAAGGGGCAACGGCCCACCATGTTCTATCCCTGATCAAAGGTATTATAAACCTTACTAATCAATGAAAGAAACTTTTTTACTAAGAGAAAAGTCTGTTTGATTAAACAAAAATTGGGTTAGAATAGACACCCTCCGTCAGAATTGACGATGAGACAAGGCAAGGCACAACTGCGCATGTGTCAATACTCGGATCCTCGGAGTGATATCTCAGTTCATGAGGCGATAATAAAAAGTAAGACATCCCCTATAGATATACCTTGTTGAAGTAAAGCAGTCATCGCGCTGAACGCGTAGGGTTACAGTAAAATTATTACCCACGTAGGAGCCCTCGCCACCAAGGTACCTTCTGGCCAAAGGATACTTGGGTAGGATGATGAATGTTCCACCAAAGGTCAAAATACCTTAGCACCTTGTGATGACTCGAATGTGCGAATAACTAGACACAACACGTCTACATATATATATTCATGCAATACTAAGGGTACCATAATAATATTACCAAAATATGACTAACATGTCTTAAAAGTTGCTGATAACAAAGGTTCACATCGTTACAAAGCATTGTTTCAAGGAAAGGAGATAACAAAGGCCCCTCAGCTGGGGGCATAACACAACAAAGATTTCAGTTAAAAAGAAACATGACACATCAAGGATAAGGAAGACGAGGAAAGACAACTCCTTCGGCTTGGAGCTCAGCCTATGCAAAGGCATTGTTGATATAATCAATGGCCGAATGCTCGAACTTCACCTTCATCTGAGAAGCTTGAACCTCCAGATCCGAAGCCGACTTTTGACGAAGCTCCATCATCTGAGCACTAAGATGATCGTTAGCTTGCTGAAGCGCCTCGGCCTTAAACTTAGCAACAACATCAAATTGGCAAGAAATCTCCAACGAGGATATATGGACTTCAAGACGGGTAATCCTGGCGTTCGCACCCATCAGTTGCTCTTGGAGACCTGCGGAAGCAAAGGGTATCAGCAATAAGAAAAAAGCAGTTAAAGACACAAAGGATGCTGCGGAAAAATAAGGGTCCTAAGCTACCTCCTGAATGGCTAAGGGATTCTTCTAAACTATGTTGAGCCTCAGCAAGATCCACCTCAGCGGCGTCGAGATCCTCCACAAGGCTATCTCGTTCCGTCCGGAGATCATCAACATCAATCCGGAGCGAAGCATTCTCACAGGACAAAGTTTGGTAAACATTCTCTAATTCTTCCAACCTTTTTACTAGAGATGCATAAGACATGGAAGAAGAAATGGAGCTAGCCTCGAAAAGTCTGCTCTTAAGAGAACAGACCTCAGAAGATAAGACATTTCATTCTGCAGTAACATTAGCTAAGGAAGCATAGGCATCTTCAAAATCTGCATGATACTTCTTACAGATCACTTCTTAGGCTGAGAGACGTTTCTCGACTAAGGAAATATCCTCCTTTTGCTTTTAAAATGAGACTCTTCTTCCAATTAAGGGATTTGTCACACTCATTACGAAGTAAAGCCATCTGCTTCACTAAATCCGCATTATGAGCAGACTCAAGGGAAAGTTCGGCCTCATTGTGAACGGTTACGTTCATCAGTCTATCAGATTTCTTTTGATAATACCATACGTCGGAGGTTAACTTGGTTACTTGATCCCGAAGGAATCTAAGTTCACTAGAACTACCAACTGGAAGGCGAAGGATACCTTAGGACTATGAAGCCAAGTAAGAATGAAGAAAAAGCTAAGGTAAAGAAGAAACGAACCTATGACTTTGGAAGATTCAACAGATAAGGCAGAGTCGCAGATTTACGACCATCCTCAGCGACTTTGGCAGCATTATTGGCTCTTTCAAGAGCCAACAAACAAGCCTCCAGGGATCTATGAGTCTTTCTCAGATCGTCCTCCAATGAAGATATCTTAGCAGCAGTAGCAACATTACTAGACGAAGGTTGCTGTAAGAAAACAAGGGAATGTTCTTGACGGGTACGTTCCAATAGAGCACTCAAATGAGTACACTTAGCTCTCTAAACCTTGAATAAGGTATATCCAACATCGATCTGCTTACAAATCTGCCGAAGAAAGAAGTATAAGAGCAGATGAAGGACAAAAACGAGAAGCAAAACAGTAAGGCAAGAATTACATACTGAGAATGCTGAGAGGCGAGGGAGGAAATCGGCGTAGGTGTCCATGAAAGCCTCCATCTCCTGGATGCTACCCCTACAGATCTCACCAAAGCTCTGACTAGAGCAGAGGCAATACGGGTCAAAGAACAAGTTTAGTCGCACGATACTGAGCAGATAGCACATCCAGCTGAGAAGCCACCTCAAAAGAACTACCAAGACGATGGTGATCAACCCTAACATAAAAAGGACCCTTAGAGTCCTGCAAGAGGGCTTCGAGAATGGCATCATCAGAACTACCAAGGCTCAAGTTCTCAGAAAGCTTACCCTGGCTAGGCTCAACGACAACTCCCTCAAACGCTTAAAAACGAACAAGGGGAACGACTGCTGAGCCCTCACCATGACGAAGAGACGGTATGGTGGATGAGATAGGAACCGGAGGGAAAGCATGAGCATCGCCTAAGTCCATATCACCAGCAGAAGGAAGATTACCCAGTCTAGTCCAATCTGGTGATGAAGGCGGAGGTCCAACAACTTTGCTAACAGGGAAAGTAAAAACAGACTGAGCGTTCCCCAATGAAGTTGGTGTAGCATTGAAGGAGAAGCTATCTAGTGAAATCACAACCTTCTTCTTCGGATGAGAGTCTGAACTACTAACCCTCACCATGGGGGTAACAACCTTTGCAAATGAACCACTAGACTGAAGCGAAGTAGCAGGAGATGAAGGAAGGCTCTTGGAAGCTACGACAACATCTTCAGTAGTAGCCGGGACAACATGCAACGTTCCGCTAGGGGCAGAAAACGAAGGCATCTTCAAAGACGAAGTAGGAACAGGAGATTGAATGCTAACAGGGTTGATCAACTGAGCACCACTACCAGAAAGGATATTCTCACCCTCCACCGAACCAGCACAAACAGGACTGAGGATATCCTTGGAAAAATCTTCCTCAATATCATCCAAATGAGGGCTGAGGCCGGTATCCTCAATATCCCCCATGACTTCATCCTCCGGCACCCCCTCGGCATCCTTGGGATCCTCATCCGAAGCTTCAAGATCAATCACAGCCTTCAACTTGCCCTTCCTCTTGGAAGACTATAGAAGAACACATGCGACAAATAAGGATCAGGGGAAAGATACTAAGGAACTTACAAGCACAAAGGTATGATAGTAATCCTTACCTCCGCAGGTGTTGGTGTAGCTGCGTCAACTGAAGCCTTCCTCTTCTTAGTTCTAGTAGCCACAGAGTTACCGGCAGACGAAGCAGGGGAAGACTACAAAAGAAAGCCATTAAAAAATCAAGCAAAGTTATTAAAGCAAAAACCTTCAAGAAGAAACGAAGGGTACCTCGTGAGAAGCAGTAGGGTTGAAGACCCAAGGCTGGCATCCATCATACTTCTCGGGTATAGCGAAAGCTATGCGGAGAACGTGAGGATCAGCAGTAGTAAAACCATAGCCCCAGGGAATCACCACACAAAGAGGGGTACGGACCGAGTGATCATCATGGTCAATACGAATGCGATCAGACTTCGGCAAAGGTATCTTGGCAGAGTAAGGGATGACAGTCAAACCAGTCTTATCAATCTCCTCCAATAGACGAAAGTTATTGGCTTCCCGGATTTTCCTGGCAGTAACATGGATACGACGAGGGCCAACACTCCAAGGAAGAAGATCACTCTTCTGGATAGCATCAGCATACGTAGCATTGAAGTTGGCGGGGGTATAATCCTCTCGCTTAGATCTCCCCTCAGCAAAGGGATCATAGGACTCCAGGGTTGTTTTACCCTTGATACGGTACCAGCTTTCGCGAAGGGCACGCTAAAAATTTCCAGTATACTGCATAACTCCTCGGACCAGAGTCTTATTTACCGGGTCATTCCTGTAAGACAAGACGTCGTGGTAGAAGGGATCCTTTCTACTGAACAAAGGGAGGATCATACCAGCAGCTAACTGACTACACTGATTAGGAGATTATTTTCATCATAAGGAAAACTCCGGATCAAGGACTCTGTGAGAACATCAGTACCATCGACAAAGGAGATCTCGAACTTATGAAGATGAAAAGACTTGGTGATCTCGGCTATGGACAGATGAGCAAAGCTATCCTTGTCACGCAATTGAAGCCTATGAAGCTCATAATGAGGAGGAGGAGGCGGAAGGTCCTCAACAACAACTACTTCAACCCCAGGATCCTCAGCATCCTCAGGAATCAGAGCCACATCCGTACCAGCAGGTATCTCAGTATCCTCAAGAGGCGGAGATAGCGTAGCATCAGGATGATCCATCCGCGGAGGCGAATCAGTTGACGAAGAGGTCCTCGGACCCTTGCGCGTAGGCTTCTTCGTAAGTCTCATATGTCCTAACAACAACAGGGAAAACAGTTCATCATCAGTGGCGGATGAAAAATCACAGTCGACTAAAAAGCAAATTGGGGGGAAAACCAGCGTACTTTGGGCATGGGTTTTACTAAACCAACCAAGGGAAGCAAATTTAAACCCGTCATAGGGAAAAATCGAAGATCATTCATCACATAATCAAAGATGCAGACGAAGAACGATCATGTCAGAATTATCATCAAAACGCGAAACAGGATGAAACCCAAGTTCTCATAAAACATGAACAAAGGTAAAGGAACTAGAATTCTTACATGCAAGCACCACATCAACACCAAATAATTAAAAGAGGAGAAACAGAATCATGCATGGAGAAATATGAAGGCAACAGTGGAAAGAAAGTATCACTTACTTGTATAACCAGAGGCTGAATCCGAGTCTTGAGAAATCAAAGAGAATATGGAGAAGTTAGCAGCAGGAGAAAAATCTCAGTGAAAGAGATGGAGAGCGACAGTTCGACGAAAAAGAAAAGGAATTAATGAAAATTCCTTCTCTTTGTTTCCTTCTTATAGGCGGCTGAAGAATCCAAAAATTTGGATGTCCTGAAATTCAAGGGGAAGTTATTGCATGAAGGGACATGAAGGGACCACCCAATCGGTACGTGCAAAATGGCGGCGTAACGGAAGTTTTCTTCCAATCCTACTAAACGGTAGAATATGAAAGAAAATGGGCAAAATGTGAATACCAATATTCTGCAGGGCACGTGTCACGATCTTAGTGGCCGCATTCAGAAGTTAACTGTGTAGCCCTCGCTATACAGAGAAGCCTGAGTTACAAACTATACCTTTGTAGATCTACTTTATCTCGTCCCAAGGAAGGATGCCTCGACGGTTGAGATCAGAAGAGTAAAAGCCTAGTCTACAAGGAGGAAGCTGGCGAAGGGACAAAGGTAGATGGGATATCTAATCAGCATTAAATGCTCAAATCCCTTATCTACACGCATAACCAAAGCATGTGGAGAGAGACTATGTGGCAGAACCCGATTGGTAGAAGCTGGAGGTGAACGAAGGTACAACCTATACTAAGGTTGGGGAGTCCCCGAAGGAACGTGGGTCAGCTGAGGTGGCAAGGTTCGACTGGATAAGACGAGCGGTGAACGAAGGTACAATGTGTACGAAAGGTATATCAGCAGACGATGGACCCAAAGGAAACAAAGATATACCTGGAGCAGAAGGGGCTATAAATACCAAGCCTCACCAACAAAATAAGGGCATTCAATATCTAGGAGAGAAGATCTAGTCTTAAGCTTATACCTCTTTAATGTTTAGAACTTAATTATTTACTTCAACTTGAGTTCTCTCTATTACTTTGGGAAGCATTTAAGATCTTTGTAACCAACATACTTAATACAAAACAATCACTCATTACCCCGTGGACGTAGACAAATGTCGAACCACGTAATCTCTTGTGTCTCATGATAACTTAGAAGCTTTTACATTATATTTGAGTTCTTTGTTATTATTGTGATCTTTAATATCTTTTACTACTTAGCATTATCAGTTCAACAGAGGTATCGATACTACTTAGCATCTGATTCTCTGAGCTGTATACATTACGTAGACTATGTGAAAACGAGTAGTAACACGAAGAACAGCCTAGAAATATCAATCACCTCACAATAATCTTAATCGTAGCGAAACAAGATATTGTGGAATCACAAACGATGAGACGAAGATGTTTATGACAAATTTTTTATATTTCCTATCGGAGATTAAATCTCGAGCAAATATTAGACAAGATAGTACTCAATCACGATAGAAACAGCAAGATCAGAACACGCAACTACATAGAAAATAGTTGGGTCTGGCTTCACAATCCCAATCAAGTCTTCAAGTCGTTAACCTACAGGGTTTTGGAAAAACCTAAGGTTAAAGGATAATCGACTCTAGTCGCAACTAGTATCACACTGGAGGTGTGGGGATTAGGTTTTCCAGTTGCTAGAGTTCTTCCTTATATAGTCTACAAATAAGGGTTTGCAATCAATGTTACCTTGGTAACAAAGCATTCAATATTCACTGTTAGATGAAAACTTGATTAGGCTCAAGCTAATATCTTTCAACCGTTAGATCGAATTTATCTTGTTACACACAAATGAAAAGTGACTTCATTCAAATATGAGTAACTGTACCTAACCATATTCACCTTTGTTGGCTCAACAATAGTTAACCGAAGTTAGCCATATGAACACTTTCATATTAACCTTATTCATCTTAACCATAACTAGTTCAAATGACTCAAATGAAACTAGTTCTAGAGTTGTTCAATTGTTTATATTCTCATAGAAGTATACAAGACACAATTGAAACAAAATCGATTTTGATTCACTCTAATCAATTCATGAACATTATATCCACGGTTCGCAAAAGATTTCATTCCTTATTATATAAATGTATTAGTTCATGAACCAACCAATTTAAGAACATAACCCACTCAAGTATGCAAACGGGTACGCATACCTAAGTAGCCGGACTAAGTTTGGGTTCGCCAGTCTGCGAACAGGTACGCATACCACCAAACTCATAAAAGTCCCAGAACTTGAACCTCACGCCAGTACGTGTACCATTATGCGTACTTGGTTCCCGGACATTAACTAAACCAATCAGTATGCATACTGGTATGCATACCATGGTCCCGGACTTGGATTACACATATACAAGTACGCATATTGTACTTATATCCAATTGTTTTAACTCTCATTTCAACCACCGAAACATTCTCGGAAGACGACAATAGCTGTCTCACACAAACTATTAGCTTCAAAGCAATTTTCAAGTGATCGAATGATCAATACGAAACATTCCGAGTCTACATCAAATGACTGTCTCACACAAATCATGTAAGATGTTACCAGGCGATTTTCACATGATCATCTTTTGACTTTGGTCAAGAATATAAGATGAACTTAGTTAAAGCAAAATCTTACCAACACATATTCCGAGAAATATGTAAGCGAGTTAAACTCAGCTCGAAATATCAAATGTGTATAATCGAAGTCTATATAGCTATACGAATTTTGTCTCAAATAGGAGATAGAGTAGATGGACTTTTGAGTGATAGATGAGTTCAAGTCTACACATACCTTTTGTTGATGAAGTTCCACAGGCTCCCTTTAGTAGTTCTTCGTCTTTGATTGATTGAACGTCGTGAAGTATAAATCTCAACTACACGTTCTATCTGAATCCGAGACTTAGCTATAAGTAGCCTAGAAATCAAGACTTATAGTTTTGGAAACTAAACTTGACAACAAGCTTGAGATAGAATCGCTTGTGAATTCGAAAGAGCAGTGCTCTAATAGGGGGAGCATTGAATGTTGCTGATAGTGCACAAATTTTTGGTTTCCAAGTAGCTTCTTTTCCTATGCAATATTTAGGAATTCCACTTGGGAGAAAATCAAAGGTTGTTGGAGTATGGGAGATTATATTTCAGAAGTTTCAGAAACGTTTGAGTGTTTGGCATCGAAGATATTTGTCAAAGGGTGGCAGACTAATATTGATTAAACATGTACTATCAAGCTTACCTGTTTATTATTTATCCCCGTTTCAGATTCCAGCTTCAGTGGAAAACAGATGGAAAAAATTATGCGGCAGTTCTTGTGGGAATCTAAGAAAAGCTGGGTAGGCTGGAAAAAGCTTAAGTTACCTAAATAAAGAGGAGGAGTCGGCATCAATAATTTACGTTTAATGAACAAGGCCCTTCATGCAAAGTGGATATGGAGGTATGGAAATAAAGAGAAGGCTTTGTGGAGAAAGGTTGTTAATCATAAGTTTGGTGGCAACGCTAAAGCTTTCTTTACGCAAAATAATACCAAATCAGCTGGTAAGAGCTTATGTGCAGGTATATTAATAAGCAATGCTACTGTGGAGAAGAATTTAGTATTCCAGGTGAATAACGGGAATATAGTCTTGTTTTGGAAATATACGCGGTTAAATGGACAGTACCCAAAGTCTATATTTCCAGCACTTTACAAGATCAGTAGGAAACATGATGCAACTATTCATGAAATGTTAGAATTTAATGATAGTAATAGTTGGAATTTTTCTTTTAGTAGATTATTTAATGATGAAGAAATTGAGGAGGTTGCTCGTATTTTGAACCTAGTACCGGCAATTGACAGAAATGGTGGGTCTGATTTAAGAGTCTGGAAAGGCGAGAATAAAGGCTTCTCCGTTGCTGAATGTTACAAGAGTTTATAATATGATGGTTTGCTTATGTTCCCACGCAAGTGTGTACGGAATCCAAGAATTCCTCAGAATGTTATCTTTTTTGTATGGACTCTTTGTTACGGTGTCGCGCATGTTAGAGCATTGCTCGGTCGAACTCGCATGCGTTGTTATCTCAAGCATGTTTGTCAATGTTAGTGATCAAAACTATAAGTCTTGATTTCTAGTCTACTATAGCTAAGGTCTCGGACTAGGATAGAAAGTGTAGTTGAGCTCAAGAACTCCATGGCAATCATCATACAAGACGAAGGACTACTCAAGGAACCGGTGGATCTTCATCAACTAAAAAGTATGTGGAGACTTGAGCTTATCTATCACTCAAAAGTCTATTTATCTCCTATCTTGAGACAAAAGTCGTTTTGCTATATAGACTTAGATTATACACATTTGCTATTTCGAGCCGAGTTTATCTCGCCTATCTATTTCTCGAAATATGTGTTGGTAAGCTTTCACTTTAGCCAAGTTCATCTTTACCTAGTGACGAAAGTCATGACAAGTTTCAATCACTTTGAAAATTGCTTACTTTGACGAAAAATAGTTTGTGAATAACAACTATAGAATCTCAACGTCCTCTAAGAATGTTTCAATGATTGAAATGAGAGTTTAGATAATATAACCATTGGAGGATATAAGAATTTTTGTGGAAACACATATATGTATAAGTCCTTATTCCTTGAACCGAAGTTTGCGAACTTTGTTGATCAAAAGAACCGGAATAGTGGCGTGAGCCAAGTCCTTGAACTGGCGGAAGTTCTCGACCAGAGAAATTCTGCTGGAGTTTGTGAACTCCGCCCGGGAACTTAAGTCCGCGAACCCAGTCCGCGAACTTGAGTAGGTTATATCTAAAAACGATGTTTGTGAACTTATTCTTATATAAACTAAGGAATGCAAATTGCAAACCGTGGCTATATAGTTCATGAACCGATTCGAGTGAATCAAATCGTTTTTGCTTCAATTGTGTCTTGTGTAGTTACATAAGATTTCCTTGAAATTGAACAACTCTCTAACTAGTTCATTTGAGTCACCTGAACTAGTTATGGTGAAGAAGAATATGGTTGATATGAAAGTGATCATATGGCTAACCATTTGGTTGACTATTGTTGAACCAACAAATGTACTAGTTTGGGTACGGTTACACAATCCTAGAAACGTGCATTTCATTTGTGTGTAACAAGCTAGTTTTCGATCTAACGGTTGAAAAATATTAGCTTGAATCTAATTAGGTTTTCATCTAACGATGAATATTGAATGCTTTGTTACCAAGCTAACATTGATTGCAAACCCTGATTTGAAAGACTATATAAGGAAGAACTCTAGCAACTGGGAAACCTAATCCCCACACCTTCTGTGTGATACTAGTTGTGCTAAGCTAGAGTCGATTCTCCTTTAACCTTTGGTTTCTTCTTCTAAACCAGGTTAACGACTTAAAGACTTCATTGGGATTGTGAAGCCAAATTGATACTACTTTCTTGTAGTTGTGTGATCTGATCATGTTGTTTCTATCGTACGAGTACAATTATAATAATTGGATTGAGATTGATATCTCCGATAGGAAAGATATAAAAGAAATCACAAATACTTCGTCTCGTCGTTTGTGATTCCGCAATATCTTTTTTCGCTGCGTCGATTATGATTATTGTGAGGTGATTGATAATACTAGTGTTCTTCGGGAATATAAGTCTGGGTTATCAATTGGTTCATGTTCACCTTGATTTATCAAAAGACGGAACAAAACTCGTAGGTATATTCGTGGGAGACGGATTTATCTATTACCGTAGACTTTTCAGTGTGATACATATTTGTTTATTAAAGTCTTCGACTTTGGGTTGTAGCAACTCTTAGTTGTGGGTGAGATCAGCTAAGGGAATCAAGTGCGTAGTATCCTGCTGGGATCAGAGACATAAGGAGCGCAAATGTACCTTGGATCAGTGTGAGATTGATTGGGTTTCAACTACAGTCCATACCGAAGTTAATTTGGATTAGGCTAGTGTCTGTAGCGACTTAATACAATGTGTGTTCAATCTGGACTAGATCCGGGGGTTTTCTGCATTTGTGGTTTCCTCGTTAACAAGATTCTGGTGTCTGTGTTATTTTTGTTCCGCATTATATTTTTTTATATAATTGAAATATCATAAGTTGTGCGTAGGTTCAATCAATTAGAATATCCGACCTTTTGGTTGTTGATTTAAATTGATTGACACTTGGATATTGGTCTTTGGTACCATCCAAGTTATCTCTCTAGTATTTGATAAAGACTCGCAGATTTCTATTTGCTTGAGTATATATCAAATCGAGAGATTGAGATATAAACTCTTTGATATACTTTTTATCTAGATTGAGTCTGACTGTCTAGTTGATTCTCTAGAAAGTATATTGGAGTTTGTCCATGCATATTGCTAAGCGAAATATTGGCTGTGGTTGTTGTACCCCCACTTTTTCAATTGGTATCAGAGCAGGCAAACACGTTCAAGACCTTACAAGTCTGTGTTTATAGCGATCTGACTCTATGGACAGTAGTGTTATCTCAATAAATGCACCACCAAATCCTTGAAGTGTTTTCAGGGCTTGAAAAGAAGCTTGAGAGCTTATCTTTTTATGTTGAGTTATACCTCCAGAAAGAGCAAGCATCTCTTGACAGGCTAAATCAAGTTATGATGAATAATATTCATGTTGAGGTTGATATTGATTTACTAATCAGTGAGAACAATGCTCCTCCTCTGCGTAATCCAATTAGTTGTGATAAACTAAACGAATTACAAGAGGAGTTTAAATCTCAGTCATCTGAGTGTATCACCTCAAAGGATGAATTGATACGTTGATCAATGCCTGATACTTCCTATCAAGATAGTAGTATTGTCTTCTTTTATGAAGAATCTAGGACGTGTCTTTTTATCAAAAGATTTTCCCTTCGCAGTACTAAAAACTATCTGCAGAAACTGTTTTTTATAAGTTGGAAAACAAGAAATCAGAAACACAAATCTTTTTGGGTTCTCTTGAAGTTCTTTGATAGACTTATAAAAACAGTTCCTTGGGTGTTTCTCAACACTACAAGATTTAAGAGTTGTTGGAAAGAAACTCTTTCTTTTTGCCATGTTGAGCAAGACATTGTTCACCTCAACACAACTTGTTTGTGTTGAAAGTGCATCCTCACCAAGAAATGCCATGCTATGTATACAGTGAGGGAAGCACAACAACTGGGGCGCACAGATTATATTCGGTAAGGTTGTAGAATTCAATTGGACTTTTCTAAAAAGGTATGTATATAAACTTGAGCAAGTTTTATGTTTTTATTACTTGTTTGAGTACTTATAATGATCCATGTACCTTGATTATCGTTCATTTATACCTAACTTGATCTCTGTTTAAGGTTCTTAAATGTTTAGGTTTGAAAACATTAGTTCGGGATGTTTGGACTTCATGGTACACATATCAAGTATGCATAACATCATATAAAACCAAAATCCAGGGGCTTAAGTTTGCAAACCCCGTCTGCATACTGCTCCAGGATACGAAAATTCGTTTGCAAACCCGTATGCATACTTGACGTCGATATTCGGTAAACTTGTTTTGGCCGTAACTTCTTATTCCAAACTCGGATTGACCTCATTCTTTTTGAACTCTCTTCCTCTTTGAATTCTCTTCAAAATGGAGATGAGAAACCTTGAATTTGGATGATTTAAGATTGATATTTGTTCTGTCTCTTGTTTTTGAGTATTTTGCTCCGTTTTTCGTCTCACTTGTTCCACTTCTCTTGAACTTGGGCACTTGGATTCTTGGAGTACTACTCTTCTAAGCTAATTTGCGGCTTTTACAAGAATGTTGTTGGTGAATCACAAAGAAGGAAGTTCAAGAATGGAAAGTAGTATGCAGTGCTATGGAATTCTTGAATGTTCACACTCATCCTATGTGAACTATGGTGCATGGTCATTATTGACTTTGTATGTTCTTCTTTGTTAAGAAAATCTTTTTATACGCCTTTGGTAGCTATTATTGGTGTAAATCCATGCGAAAAAGATTGGTTCTACCCTGTAAGGACAAATCATCTTGTATGTGCATTACGAGTTTGTCTTGATGCCTAGTAAGTCTTTTATATTCTTGTTTTGTTTAGAATAATAACTAAAGTTTGGAATAGCCATTATTGTGATTACACATAGCTATATCCAACGTTTTTATCTTCAAGTTTTTAGATTTATTGGTTTAAATTCTAAATTTGTTTGGAAAATGATTTTTGCAGTGTTAATCTTTATGGTTTTATATATTGCAATATTGTTATGGGATATGCGTGTTTACGTCCGTGAACTATGATTGTCCCATACCTTTTCAAAAGTAAAGTCTTTCGTATGTTGATATGCATGTATTGATAAAAGAATGAATAGATTTTTGACAAATACAAAATTTTAGCCTATTATGTCAATTATTGATGGAAGATAGGTTAAAATCTTTTGTTTGCAAGGATTATGTCTATTGAATGTCATTATGAGAATAGTGATGGAAAATAGAATGAATCCTTGTGTGTTCCGCAGTATTGATCTTCCCTGATCCATATTTTGATGTATTACTGTGAGGCTCCGTAAAGTGTCTTATGTTGAGCATTAAATGGCCAAGTTGATTATTTTTATGATTAGCTTAGTTGTTGTTCCATGAGGTACTTTATGTCGAGCATATTCAAATAAATTAATCATCTTGTTTGGTTATTTAGTGGTTACTCCGTAAGTTTTCTTATGACGAGCATGACCAATTAAATTGATTACCTTTGTGATTAGTTTAGTTGTGTATTTCGATTAGATTAATTATGGGTTCTCTTGTGATTAATCTAATTGTATATTTTTGAGTCTCCATAAGTTCACTTATATTGAGCATTTTTGATTAAATAAATAATGGGTTCTCTTGTGGTTAATTTAATTGAGTATTTTGGATTCAAATTCATACTTGTATGTGATTTTTTATGTCCAAAGAAATCCTTATTTTCTTTTGAAATTAAGGTCGCTCTTGTTGTTCTTTCGGGAATGACATATTATGGGGGAGAGTTCTTAATTGAACTTGTGCTTAATTTCCAAATCTTTGTGGGGGAGTGCGGCTGTGTAATATTATAGGGGTTATCTTGTATCTTTATAAACTCCTTGATGAATGCATTTAGCCTCGGCTTTATGATTGCATCTAAATAAGATGATATGTGTTTCTTTCTTTTGGTCATGAAATGTCTCTTTCGGAAATTTCATTAGGATCCCGTTCTTGTACCTTTGCCAATTTTATTGACAAAAAGGGGGAGAATTAATATGTAGTTCATATTACAAATACATATGGTTTTCGGATCATTATATAAGGGGGAGTGGTTTCCATGTGAGATGGAGTATTGACTAAGAGGGAGTGATACATATCACCATAGTATTGTTGTTGAAGTTTTGATACAATTGAACGTTGACGCAGTGTAATGATATTATGACACTGTATAACAATGATTGAGAACTCTCGTTTTCTCGTTGTTATAGCTACAGATTTTCAACAACGATGATGCTGAACTTACAACCTTTGGGATCATTGTAGTACTTGGAAGTGACGAAGATTTCAAGTAATGTTGAAGATTAGGCATGTGGAATAGGAACTACAAAAGTTAACTTATTTATTTTTTGTATTCCATATGTATTGATAGTTTGGTCACTAAAATTGACAAAGGGGGAGATTGTTAGAGCATTGCTCGGTCGAACTCGCATGCGTTGCTATCTCAAGCATGTTTTTCAATGTTAGTGATCAAAACTACAGGTCTTGATTTCTAGTATATTATAGCTAAGGTCTCGGACTAGGATAGAAAGTGTAGTTGAGCTCAAGAACTCCATGACAATCATCATACAAGACGAAGGACTACTCAAGGAACTGGTGGATATTCATCAACTAAAAGGTATGTGGAGACTTGAAGTTATCTATCACTCAAAATTCTATTTATCTCCTATCTTGAGACAAAAGTCGTTTTTCTATATAGACTTAGATTATACACATTTACTATTTCGAGCCGAGTTTATCTCGCCTATTTATTTCTTGAAATATGTGTTGGTAAGCTTTCGCTTTAGCCAAGTTCATCTTTACCCAGTGACGAAAGTCATGACAAGTTTCAATCACTTTGAAAATTGCTTACTTTGACGAAAAATAGTTTGTGAATAACAACTATAGAATATCAACGTCCTCTAAGAATGTTTCAATGATTTAAGTGAGAGTTTAGATAATATAACCATTGGAGGATATAAGCATTGTTGTGGAAACACATATATGTATAAGTCCTTATTTCTTGAACCGAAGTTTGCGAACTTTGTTGATCAAGAGAACCGGAATAGTGGCGTGAGCCAAGTCCGCGAACTGGCGGAAGTTCTCGACCCGAGAAATTCTGCTGGAGTTTGTGAACTCCGTCTGGGAACTTAAGTCCGCGAACTTGAGTTGTTTATATCTAAAAACGATGTTTGTGAACTTATTCTTATAAAAATTAAGGAATGAAAATTGCATACCGTGGCTATATATTTCATGAACCGATTCGAGTGAATCAAATCGTTTTTTCTTCAATTGTGTCTCGTGTAGTTACATAAGATTTCCTTGCAATTGAACAACTCTATAACTAGTTCATTTGAGTCACTTGAACTAGTTATGGTGAAGAAGAATATGGTTGATATGAAAGTGATCATATGGCTAACCATTTGGTTGACTATTGTTGAACCAACAAATGTACTAGTTTGGGTACGGTTACACAAGCCTAGAAACGTGCATTTCATTTGTGTGTAACAAGATAGTTTTCGATCTAATGGTTGAAAGATATTAGCTTGAATCTAATCAGGTTTTCATCTAACGGTGAATATTGAATGCTTTGTTACCAAGCTAACATTGATTGCAAACCCTGATTTGAAAGACTATATAAGGGAGAACTCTAGCAACTGGGAAACTAATCCCCACACCTTATGTGTGATACTAGTTACGCTAAGCTAGAGTCGATTCTCCTTAAACCTTTGGTTTCTTCTTCTAAACCAGGTTAACGACTTAAAGACTTCATTGGGATTGTGAAGCCAGACCGATACTACTTTCTTGTAGTTGTGTGATCTGATCTTGTTGTTTCTATCGTACGAGTACAATTATAATAATTGTCTTGAGATTGATATCTCCGATAGGCAAGATATAAAAGAAATCAAAAACACTTCGTCTCATCGTTTGTGATTCCGCAATATCTTTTTTCGCTGCGTCGATTAAGATTATCGTGAGGTGATTGATAATACTAGGTTGTTCTTCGGAAATATAAGTCCGGGTTATCAATTGGTTCCTGTTCACCTTGATTTATCAAAAGACGGAACAAAACTCGTAGGTATATTCGTGGGAGACAGATTTATCTATTATCGTAGACTTTTCTGTGTTACAGATTTGTTTATTAATGTCTTCGAATTTGGGTCGTAGCAACTCTTAGTTGTGGGTGAGATCAGCTAAGGGAATCAAGTGTGTAGTATCCTGCTGGGATTAGAGACGTAAGGAGCTCAATTGTACCTTGGATCAGTGTGAGATTGATTGGGGTTCAACCATAGTCCAGACCGAAGTTAATTTGGAGTAGGCTAGTGTCTGTAGAGGCTTAATACAGTGTGTGTTCAATCTGGATTAGGTCATGGGGTTTTCCTACATTTGCGCTTTCCTCGTTAACAAAATTCTGGTGTCTATGTTATTTCTTTTCCGCATTATATTTTGTTATATAATTGAAATATCACAGGTTGTGCGTAGTTCAATAAATTAGAATATCCAACCTTTTGGTTGTTGATTTAAATTGATTGACACTTGGATATTGGTCTTTGGTACCATCCAAGTTATCTCTCTAGTATTTGATAAAGACTCGCAGATTTCTATTTGCTTGAGTATATATCAAATCGAGAGATTGAGATATAAACTCTTTGATATACTTTTTATCTATATTGAGTCTAACTGTCTAGTTGATTCTCTAGAAAGTATATTGGAGTTTGTCCATACAGATTGCTAAGAGAAATATTGGGTGTGGTTGTGGTACCCCTACTTTTTCAGCGCCTACATTGGATTTTTATAGGAATACTATAATGGTGAATGGATGTTTATTGTGTAAAAAAGATGCAGAGACAAACCAATTCTGTAAGAAGTACTATATGGGAATGGCGAAAGAGGAAAAACTTGAGTATTAATACTATAAGGAAGTGAATTTGGGACATTTATCCATTTGTTATTTGGTGGAGTGTTTGGATTGAAAGAAATGCAAGACTTTTTAATGGAAGGTATAAGTCTTTGGATTCACTCGTTGACAGCGTGAAGATTTTATTGTATAATTGGTCTGTTGGAACTGATATTTGTGCGAGATATTTTTTGGATACAATTCTAAACAATTGGGAGGCAGTCATGAGATAAATCAAATTTTATAATTTTATGTTTTCTCTGGTTTTTTCTTTGTTGTCTTATGGCTCTACTATAATTGAGCTAGGTGTTTTTTTCATCTCTTTATTGAACTTTTATCAATATATTGCCCTTTTTGAGTCAAAAAAACGACATACTTTCTCTCGATTATGGGTTAGGATCTTTTGAGAGAAAAAAATGTGAACTGTTACACTCATGTAACAACTATTAGGGTTAGTCACCTTAATTACCATTAGTATATTAAACCTAATTATAGTCTTAAACGGATGAAGCGATTGTCAAGGTCAAGGTCAAGGTCAAGGTCAAAGTCGCGGTCAATGGTCAACGTTCGATGTTGACTAATTTTGACTCCAAATTTCCGAGCGCGATATCTTTCTCGTCCGATATCTGATTGGTGCATTCCAGTAGTCCATTTCGCGTAACTTTTCAATATTTATTCAATGATACTATTAGTTTATCCAAATTATTACTTATTAATTATCTTAATTAATAATCAATTTCAATTAATTAGGTTAATACATGGCGTAATCGTCACTTGACTAGTCAAATTGAATTGACCTAGTTACGGATCCTTACAGAATTGGTCATCCAATAAATCTTTAATGATTATCGGACCAAAACGCCTACTGATTTCCTTTCGATTACGAAACAAGTTTCATATATGTACTTCCTTCAAACATATGTAATCAAACATAGCTTCCTAGGATGAAACCATACCTACATCCAATACACAATCAAGTAAGGAGTTACATAAATTTTGTCGATGTCATATTTACGAAGTTCAAAACATAAACGTTATACTTCGTAATCAAATATTCTTCCTTAACACTTTGATCATCATAAAATGACCAAGTTTAATACTAGTGTATTAAATATAACCCCGCATGTTATGTTTTCAATCTTAAACGACTTGAAAGCAACGATAAGAATGGAAATAAGTCAATTCAGTATCACTAACCTCAAGTGGAAGGATGATGTCTTCATTGTAGTCGATACGTCTTCACGATCTTCAGATCTTCAAGGTAGTACTTGTATGTCTCAATATTCTTAGAATTTCTAGTCTAACTTAAATGAAGTTGACTCTAGTACATTCAATCAAGCGACTCTATTTGAGTTTTGATACTAAAATATGACAATCAAACTTGACTTACTAACGCTTGGTGGGTTCAACCGAGCAATGTTCTAACACAAGTCTAATACTATAATATCATATATATGAATTCGCATGTTATGTTTTCAATCTTAAACGACTTGAAAGAAACGATAAGAATGGAAACAAGTCAAGTCAGTATTACTAACCTCGAGTGGAAGGATGATATCTTTGTTGTAGTCGTTGCGTGTTCACGTTTTTCAGGTCTTTAGAGTAATACTTGTATGTCTCAACATTCCTAGACTTTCTAGTCTAACCTAATCGAAGTTGACTCTAGTAATATTAATCAAGCGACTCTAATTGAGTTTTGATTTTAGATTATGACAACCAACCTTGACATACCAACGCTTGGTGGATTCAACCGAGCAATGCTTCAATAGTAAGCACACCAAGAGTGCCAATTATGATCTTAACACCCTCAAGCACACCAATACAAGCTGAAAACACATAAACAACCACACCAACAATAACAGTTGCTCCACCAACAATCACAACTTCAAGAGCGATAGCAAGTGGTTAACTACAAGCTGTTCTAATAGGTCCGGTTGTAACACCTGAGCAACATCTATAGGAGGCCACCAAGACCACCATCTCTTACAACAACTCATGTAGTACAAATATCAGGTGACATGCTCCAAGACGTATTGATGTTGATCAACAACCTAGCTGAAAAAGTAAATCAGCTGACACCTCTCCCAGCTCGACACATTACCATATCAGTTGTACAACAATAGAGTTTGTTGCTGGAACAGTCTGACTACCACCTCTACCAACTCAGTCATTTATAGTGAACTAATTGCCTAGTCAACAACAAAGGGATCTGGGGCAAGAACTCATAAATTACATCTCGCTAGCTAATCAATTACAAAATCCAGACACATAATTTTTAAACCCTCACCATATGTCACGGTTGACTTAGTCCATGAGTCCATAGATTTAATGATTGGCAGGATGATGAAATCTCAAGAGGAAAGGATAAAATTGATGGTTAGCAAATCAAAAGCAGATCCAATATACATATTCAAGTAAAGTCCTTTATCAAAGGAGATCTGTGATTATTGATTACCACTAAAGTTAAATTTACCGACTTTTAGAGGTTTCAAGGTAGATTCAGATCTGAATAAACAAATATTTCATTTCTAGCAAATGATGGCTCTATACCTGGACAATACCTGGATAATGGCAACATTTTTTCCAAGAAGTTTACAAAAGACGCTTTGACATGGTTCAGATGCCTCACATCCAATTCAATCAAAACATTCGAGGAGTTAAAATCATTGTTTGTTTAGAATTATTCCCGCAACATTAAACAAGGAGATGTTCTAGATGATATTCACAAAATTAGTCAAGGATGTGACGAAATTTTTACTGAGTTTTTATGACGATTCAAGGAAAAAGCTTTCCAAGTTAATAAAGCACATGAGAAAGTTCTATACACACTATTCATAAATTCTCTTCTTCAAGGAGAAATGCGAGACTCCTTCACATGTCACATTCTTGATTCCTTGGATGAAGTCTATACTAGAGCATAAAAGTTCGTTAGAAGAGAAAAAGATAACTTGTTTTTTCCTAGCTCAGACCATAAAGTATACACAGCTGGGAAGACCTCGGCACAAAATAGAATGCTCTCACCTATGTCGCTAAACCAACAGTCAAAGAAGAAAAACTTCGATGAAGAGTCCGAGCTGAAAAGGAAATAAGAGTCAAAGAACTTCCTAAAGACGAGTGACACGCCTGAAGTAATTGAAAAAGCAGGAGTCTAACAACACCACCCAATATTTCGCTTAGCAATCTGTATGGACTAACTCCGAAATACTTTGCAAGAGAATCAACTAGACAGTCAGACTCAATCTAGATAAAAGTATCTCAAGGAGTTAATATCTCTCTCTTGATTTGATTTTTACTCAAGCTAAAAACAATAGCGAGTCTTTATCAAATACAAGGAATACTTGGACGGTACCAAAGACCAATGTCCAAGGATCAATCAATATCAATCAACAGCCAAAGGTTGGATTTCCAATTGATGATCACGAACACACAACCTGTATTATTTCAATTATATAAAATATAATGCGGAAAAGAAATAACACAGACACCAGAAATTTTGTTAACGAGGAAACCGCAAATGCAACAAAACCCCGGGACCTAGTCCAGATTGAATACACACTGTATTAAGCCGCTACAGACACTAGCCTACTGCAAACTAACTTCGGACTGGACTATACTTGAACCCATATAAATCTCCCACTGATACAAGGTACAGTTGTACTCCTACGCCTCTGATCCCAGCAGGATACTGCGCACTTGATTCCCTTAGCTGATCTCACCCACAACCAAGAGTTGTTGTAATCCAAAATCACAGACTTGATAATAAACAGATCCGTCTCACACAGAAAAGTCTATAAAAGGATAAATATGTCTCCCACAGATAAACCATAGGTTTTGTTCCGTCTTTAGATATAAAATCAAGGTAACAAGAACCAATTGATAATCCAGTCTTATATTCCCGAAGAACATCCTAGATTAATCAATCACCTCTCTACAATCCTTCCTGACTACACAAGCAGATTGTCGAGGAATCACAAACAGTGAGACGAAGATGTTTGTGACTTCTTTATCTTGCCTATCGGAGAACTCTCACGATCTCAAACCAATCAATCGATTGTAATCGTACGATAGAATATGCAAGATCAGATCACACAACTACGATAAATTAGTATCGGTCTGGCTTCACAATCCCAATGATCGTACTCCTACGCCTCTGATCCAAGCAGGATAATGCGCACTTGATTCCCTTAGCTTATCTCACCCACAACCAAGAGTTTTTGTAACCCAAAATCACAGACTTGATAATAAACAGATCTGTCTCACATAGAAAAGTTTATAAAAGGATAAATCTGTCTCCCACAGATAAACTATAGGTTTTGTTCCGCCTTTAGATATAAAATCAAGGTAACAGGAACCAATTGATAATCCGATCTTATATTCCCGAAGAACAACCTAGATTAATCAATCACCTCTCTACAATCCTTCCTGACTACACAAGCAGATTGTCGAGGAATCACAAACAGTGAGATGAAGATGTTTGTGACTTCTTTATCTTGCCTATCGGAGAACTCTCACGATCTTAAGACAATCAATCGATTGTACTCATACGATAGAAGATGCAAGATCAGATCACACAACTACGATAAAGTAGTGTCGGTCTGGCTTCACAATCCCAATGAAGTATGTAAGTCGTTAACCTGATTTTAGAGAAGAAAATCAAAGGTTAATGGAGATCGTCTCTAGCGGGCGCACTAGTAGCACACAGACGTGTGGGGATTAGTTTTGCACAATGCTAGATGTCTCCTTTATATAGCCTTCAAATCAAGGTTTTGCCTTAGTTACAAAGCAATCCATATTCACCGTTAGATGAAAACCTGATTTAGATTCAAGCTAATATTTTTCAACTGTTAGATCGAAAACTTATCTTGTCACACACACTTGGGTAGACGTTTACTGGGTTCGTGAAAACCATTCCCAAACGTGTACGTGTATGTTGGTTCAACATAGTAACCCAAAAGATTAACCATATGAGCATTTCATATTAACCTTGTTCTTCTTCACCATAACTAGTTCAATTGACTCAAATGAACTAGTTACAGAGTTGTTCAATTTCTATGAGATCTTATGTAACTTCACAAGACACAATTGAAGCAAAGATGATTCGATTCGATTGAATCGTCTCATGAACATTATAACCACGGTTTGCATAGAGCATTCCTTAGTAATTTAATCTATCATGTTCAGAGCACATCTTTAGATCATAACCTCTTAAGTTCACAAACAAGTTCGCGGACTTAAGTTAATCGACCGAGTTTTCCAAACTCAACAGAAATTCTCGGGATAAGAACTTTTGCCAGTTCGCGGACTGAGTTCACGGACTAAGCACACAAACGAGTATTTGGAAAATCCCAGCAAAAATTCTCGGTCGAGAACTTCCGACAGTTCGCGGACTTGGCAAGCCAATTCCACAATCCTCCCGATTTCTCTTGATCAACAAAGTTCGAAAACTTCGGTTCAAGGAATACATGGTAATGTAATCTAAACTCTTATTTCAATCATTGAGACATTCTCACAGGACGCTATGTAGTCGTTATTCAAAGACCGCTTCACATCAGAGCAATTCTCAAAGTGATTGAAACTTTTCATGACTTTCGTCACTAGGTGAAGATAAACTTGATCAAAGCGAAACGCTTTACCAACACACGATTTCGAGATAAAAGACAAGCAATGAATGCTCATCTCGAAATGTCAAATGTGTATTATCTAGTCAATATAGCATACGACTTTTGTCTCATAAGAAGTAGGAGATAGAAGAGATAGACTTTTGAGTGATAGATAAGTTCAAGTCTCCACATACCTTTTTGTTGATGAAGTTCCACGGTTCCTTGTATAGATATTCGTCGTTGTATGATGAATCACCATGAAGTCCTTGAGCTCAACTACACTTTTCTATCCTAGTCCGAGACTTAGCTATATAGGCTAGAAATCAAGACTTATAGTTTTGATCACTAACATTGACAAACATGCTTGAGATAGCAACGCATGCGAGGTTGACCGAGCTATGCTCTAACAATCTCCCCTTTTTTCAATTTTAGTGACAAAACTATTAATATATATGGAATACAAAAAAGATAAACTTTAGTGGCTCCTATTCCATAGTCTAATCTTCAACGTTCCTTGAAATCTTCGTCCTTCCAAGTACTCCAATGATCCCAAAGGTTGTAAGTTTAGCACCATCGTTGTTGAAGATCCGTAGCTATAATAATGAGAGAAATCGAGATTCTTGATCATTATTATACAGTGTCATATTATTATTATATAACATCAAAGTCCAATTGTATCACGACTTTAACAATAATACTACGGTGATATGTATCACTCCCCCTTAGTCAATACTCCATCTCGATCATGGAAACCACTCCCCCTTACACAACAATCCTAAAACCATATGTATTTGTAGTGTGAACTACAATATTTCTCCCCCTTTTTGTCAATAAAATTGGCAAAGGTACAAGAATGGGATCATAATGAAATTTCCACAAGAGACATTTCATGACCAAAAGTAAAATACATACCAACTTAATTTAGATGAAATCTAATAGCCGAATCTAACAACATTTATCAAGGAGTTTTAAGATACAAGATAACCCCTATAAAATTCCACAGCCGCATTCCCCGCAAGATATTACCATTAAGCACAATTTCAAAAGAACTCTTCCCCATTTGATGTCATTCCCGAGAGAACAACAAGAGCGACCTTAATTTCGGAAGAAAAAAAGGATTTTTTATTGGACACCAAATACCGTAGGAATGATTTTCAATATCCAAAGCTCAACTAAATTAACCACAAGTAAACCTATGATTAATTCAATTGGAATACGCAACTAAACCATACCACAAAAGTGATCAATTTAATTGAAAGTTCTCAACATAAGTAAACTCACGGAGCTACGACTAAGTCAATCACACAGAGATGACTAACTTAACCGTTCAAATAATCAACATAAGGAATACCTTACGGAATATACGACTACATTAACCAAAGAACATGATAGTGTAGCCTTTCATATACTCAACACAAGAACTTGTTGAATATATGAAAACTCAACTAGATTAATTACAAAAGAACCTATAATTAATCTAATTGGAATACAAACAACCAAACTAATCACCGAAGTAATCAATTTAATTATTTTGGGCTCAACATAAAAGAACTTATGGAACTCCGACTAAGTTCATCATAGAATATGACAACCTTAACTGTACATGTACTCAACATAAGAAAGAAGACTTATGGAGTACTAACTAAATAACGAAACTAGTCGATTAATTTAGTTCATAATGCTCAATATATAGCATCTTATGGAACAACCAACAAAGCCAATAAGAAAAATCGATTTAGTTGTATCGTGCTCAACATAAGACACACAATGGAGCTTTCAAGGTAAAACATAATAAAATGGATCAATGAAGATCAATACCATGGATAACATACAAGGATCTATTCTATTTTCCATCATAACGACATAATAGACTTTATCCTTGTTGAACAAAAGATTTTATCCTATTTTCCATCAAATACATGACTGCATAGACATTATTTTTATATCTGTCAAAAGTCCATTCGTCCTTTCATCAATACGAATACCGATTCATGAACGACTTTACTTTTGACTGCAATAGGGGACCTTTAAGTTCACGGACGTAAACAATACATATCCCATAAAAATATTGCAATATCACAAACCATTAAAATACTGCAATAAACATCATCCTCCAAATATTTTTAGAATTCAATAACCAATAAACCTAAAATAACATAAGAAGATGAAAACAAAAATATCTCTGTGTAGTCACAATCATGGCTATTCCAAACTCTAGTAATCCTTCTAAAAAACAAGAATAAATTCTCATAAGAAGTTTCCTATGCATCAAGACAAGCTCGTAATGCACATGTAAGATGATTTGTCCTTGAGGGTAGAATCAATCTTTTTTTCCCGGATTTATACCAAGAATATCTACCAAAGGCGTATAAAAAGATTTTATTAACAAAGAATATCATACAAATTCACTAACGACCATGCACCATAGTTCACATAAAATGATTGTGAACATTCAAGAATTCTATAAAAAAGCGTACTACTTCGCATTCTTGAACTTCCTTCTTTGTGATTCACCAACAACATTCTTGTAAAAGATACAATGAGCTTATAATAATAGTATTCCAAGAATCCAAGTGCCCAAGTTCAAGAGAGGTGGAACAAGTGCAACGAAACGGAGTAAAATACTCAAAAACAAGAGTCAGGACAAATACCAATCTTAACTCATCCAAATTCAAAGTTTCTAGTCTCCATTTTGAAGAGAATTCAAAAATAAAGAGAATTCAAAAAGAATGAGGTCATTCCGAGTTCGGAAGAAGAAATTACGGCCAAAACAAGCTTACCGAATATCGACGTCTACAGGAAAATATGCATACGGGTTTGCACATGAATTTTTCAAGTCCGCGAACTTGAGACAAAGTTTGCGAACTTAAACCTCTGGATTTTGATTTTAAAAGATGTTATGCATACTTGGTATGTCTACCATGAAGTCCAAACATCCCGAACTATTATTTTCAAACCTACACATAAAAGAACCTTAAACACAGATCAAGTTAGGTATAAATGAACGATAATCAAGGTACATGGATCATTATAAGTACTCAAACAAGGAATAAAAACATAAAACTTTCTCAAGTTTATTGAAATACCTTTTTAGAAGAATCCATTTGAATTCTACATCCTTTTCGAACATAATCTGTGCGCCCCAGTTGTTGTGCTTCTCTCACTGTATATATAGCAGGGCATTTCTTGGTGAGGATGCATTTTCAACAGAAACAATTTGTGTTGAGGTGAACAATGTCTTGCTCACCATGGCACCAAGAAAGAGTTTCTTTCCAACAACTCTTAAATATTGTAGTGTTGAGAAACACCCAAGGAACTGTTTTTATAAGTGTATCAAAGAACTTCAAGAGAACCCAAAAAGATTTGTGTTTCTGATTTCTTGTTTTCCAACTTATAAAAAACAGTTTCTGCAGATAGTTTTTAGTACTGTAAAGGGAAACTCTTTTGATACAGAGAGACGTCCTAGATTCTTCATAAAAGAAGACAATACTACTATCTTGATAAGAAGTATCAGGAATTGAGCAACGAATCAATTCATGCTTTGAGGTGATGCACTCAGATGACTGAGATTTAAACTCCTCTTGTAATTCGTTTAGTTTATCACAGCTAATTAGATTACGCAGAGGAGGAGCATTGCTCTCACTGATTAGTAAATCAATATCAACCTCAACATGAATATTATTCATCATTACTTGATTTAGCCTGTCAAGAGATTCTTGCTTTTTCTGGAGGTATAACTCAACATCAAGACATAAGCTCTCAAGCTTCTTTTCAAGCCCTGAAAACACTTCAAGGGATTTTAAACCTGGTGGAGGTTTAGATATAATTTCTTCTACAAATTTTATTAAATCAAGCATGGAAGAGAATTCTGAAATCCCTTGTATCTAGTGGTGCATTTATTGAGATAGCACTACTTTCCATAGAGTCAGATCGCTAAAAACACGGACTTGTTAGGTATTAAACATGTTTGCCTGCTCTGATACCAATTGAAAAAGCGGGGGGGGGGGGGGGGGGG
>NC_039367.1:117596566-117652382 GCF_003573695.1 Papaver somniferum
GGGGGGGTCTAACAACACCACCCAATATTTCGCTTAGAAGTCTGTATGGACTAACTCTGAAATACTTTTCTAGAGAATCAACTAGACAGTCAGACTCAATCTAGATAAAAGTATCTCAAGGAGTTAATATCTCTCTCTTGATTTGATTTTTACTCAAGCTAAAAACAATAGCGAGTCTTTATCAAATACAAGGAATACTTGGACGGTACCAAAGTGTAACACCCCGAATTTCGTGCCCGGATCCCAAAATCCAAAATGTTACCTTAAATATCAGGCCCTGACTTCCATACTTGGCCCAAGTCCAAACGACTAATTCTTTGTTTAATCTTTATTTATGTTTAATTCAGAAATTCTGTTGCAGCGGATACATACAAATTCTTTTCGGAACATCTAACCGTTAATGTGACGTGATTTTTAATTTACATGAACCCTAAAGAAATATACTTTATCATAAAAATTAATTTTACCGTTAAAAGTTCCAGATTAAATCCAAAATAATTACGTTTTTAAGAAAGATTCATAAAACAGAAACTGATGCCAGGTCACTCAAATAATTTTACCGAGTCCAATACGAATCCATAAATTATTATGATTATATATTCTGAATCCTAACTTATCTCCTTTCCATTAATAAAATTTCTAGGATTTTTAGTTTATCTTAAATACCTTTTGACCATAGTCAAACGAGTAGTTGACCAGTACTGCAGAAACGCACAACAGTGACGATTCGTTTTAGAAAAATCATATCAATTCACTCACAACTTCAAATTTTCTTTGGTCGATCATTATGAAAAGATAAAAGAACCATCTTTGAGTTTTCAGTAGACTCTAAAGGCTACAACATGACAAAGAATATTTTAAGAAAATAGACAACTTCAGTAAAATTGAATCTGACAGAAAACGTCTGATCCTTGTACAGTGAAAACAATTGATTTAAAAATACTTCTGGAACTAAGAAAATTATGAAATTTTTATATTTACATATTGAGAGATTTTTACATGTAACATAAAAAAATGAGTCAAAAAAGTATTATATAATAATTATGATAGACAGTCAAACTCTGAAATATCATCAGTACTGCAGAAACGCACAACAGTGACGATTCGTTTTAGAAAAATCATATCAATTCACTCACAACTTCAAATTTTCTTTGGTCGATCATTATGAAAAGATAAAAGAACCATCTTTGAGTTTTCAGTAGACTCTAAAGGCTACAACATGACAAAGAATATTTTAAGAAAATAGACAACTTCAGTAAAATTGAATCTGACAGAAAACGTCTGATCCTTGTACAGTGAAAACAATTGATTTAAAAATACTTCTGGAACTAAGAAAATTATGAAATTTTTATATTTACATATTGAGAGATTTTTACATGTAACATAAAAAAATGAGTCAAAAAAGTATTATATAATAATTATGATAGACAGTCAAACTGACATGATCCAGAAATTTCCATTATTCAATCAAATAGAGTAGTCTAAACAAAGCATTGTTTTCTTTGATTATACATTAACCCAATAATCTTTAAAGCTTTCACAACCAATAAATAACTAATTAAATCATCTAAAAGAGTTGATGATATTTTATTACAATCCCAAACATAAATCCTATGCAAACTACTAATAATAGCACCAAAACCGATCTCTACGCTTTTCCGCCATTAACTCCTTGTGGTGCCATAAAATCTGGAATTTTTTTGTCATTAAACGACGTGAGTTGTGACACCTAGTAGGAAAAGAAGCAACAAAACATTTTATCAAACATTTTCAATTTTTTTTTAAAACAACTAGTATGGTTAATAGCATCACAAATACATGGAAACACCACATCCATAAGAACAATCAAATCAATCACATCAAATCCGCTCGCCCCAGGGAGCCCCACGTGGGTTTAGGGAACAAACCGTTCCCAAGGATATCTCGTATCCCATCATAGTTGTTTTTAAGAATCACAATATATGGACCGCAGCCCAACATACATAATCATACTCACAACATCGATTATCATTCATATATGAATCAAAACTTACAAAAATAAAATTAATTAAGAGAAACTTAAATAAAAAAGAAGGTTTTTGATTGTGTTGCGCCTACCTCGTATCATAATCCAAAATCGCACCATAAAGCACGCAGACCCTAAGAAATAACTCTCTTCCAAAAATATAGTCTCTGCGTTTCTGTGTTTCAAAAGACGACATCTCATTCTCTATATATGCGTACATTCCCAAACCCCCTATTCATCCTAGGTTTCGCATCATTCAAGGGTTGACATGGTCAAAGCAGGTGACGTAACAACTATGGGCAGGTGGCAGAACCGATCAAATCTAGAAATTCTTTTTCTATTCGATCCTGGCAAACTTAGTAGCTTACTAGTTAATATGTGATATACGTGGACACTAATTTCTATAGCAATTCTATTTTACAAAATTTTAATAGTTGACCAGCAAGAAAATTCACTAATCTCTGGAAGCCCTATACAAAATTAAATCCCACTACTGTTTGTCTAGAATCCATAAGAATTTCACGTGTCATAAGGCCAATCAAGGTCTTCCCAAAATTTGAATGCAGTGTCCCCTGGTCCTCCCCATAACTCCATTGACCAAAACTTTTATAAAGTCAACAGAATATAACCTACTAAGTCACTAATCAAGGCTACGTATAAGAACAATATTAAATTAAGAAAAATAAATGATAGCCAGGTATCCTATCTTTATACCCTTTGCTTTGTGTATGTCCACTTCGTACTATTTCCATTCCCGTCAATTTTTAAATAAAATCAATAAGTTACCAAAATACCCTCTTAAGCAAAATGACCTTTTTACCCTCACAAGTAAAATGACACAAATACCCTTTGGCATTCAGACGGATTATTACACAAAGACCAATGTCCAAGGATCAATCAATATCAAACAACAACCAAAGGTTGGATTTCCAATTGATGATCACGAAAGCACAACCTGTATTATTTCAATCATATAAAATATAATGCGGAAAATAAATAACATAGACACCAGAAATTTTGTTAATGAGGAAGCTGCAAATGAAGAAAAACCCTGGGACCTAGTCCAGATTGAATACACATTGTATTAAGCCGCTACAGACACTAGCCTACTGCAAACTAACTTCGGACTGGACTATAGTTGAACCCCTATCAATATCCCACTGATACAAGGTACAGTTGTACTCCTACGCCTCTGATCCCAGCAGGATACTGCACAGTTGATTCTCTTAGATGATCTCACCCACAACCAAGAGTTGTTGTAACCCAAAATCACAGACTTGATAATAAACAGATCTCACAGAAAAGTCTATAAAAGGATAAATCTGTCTCCCACAGATAAACCCTAGGTTTTGTTCCGTCTTTAGATATAAAATCAAGGTAACGGGAACCAATTGATAATCCGGTTTTATATTCCCGAAGAACAACCAAGATTAATCAATCACCTCTTTACAATCCTTCCTGACTACACAAGCGGATTGTCGAGGAATCACAAACAGTGAGACGAAGATGTTTGTGACTTCTTTATCTTGCCTATCGGAGAACTCTCACAATATCAAGCCAATCAATCGATTGTACTCGTACGATATAAGATTCAAGATCAGATCACACAACTACGATAAAGTAGTATCGGTCTGGCTTCACAATCCCAATGAAGTCTTTAAGTTGTTAACCTGATTTTAGAGAAGAAAATCAAAGGTTAATGGTCGACTCTAGCGGGCGCACTAGTAGCACACAGACGCGTGGGAATTAGTTTTGCACAATGCTAGATGTCTCCTTTATATAGCCTTCAAATCAGGGTTTTGCCTTAGTTACAAAGCAATCCATATTCACCGTTAGATGAAAACCTGATTTAGATTCAAGCTAATATTTCTCAACCGTTAGATCGAAAACTTAGCTTGTCATACACACTTGGGTAGACGTTTACAGGGTTCGTGAAAACCATGCCCAAACGTGTACGTGTATGTTGGTTCAACATAGTAACCCAAAATATTAACCATATGAGAATTTCATATTAACCTTGTTCTTCTTCACCATAACTAGTTCAATTGACTCAAATGAACTAGTTACAGATTTGTTCAATTGCTATGAGATCTTATGTAACTACACAAGACACAATTGAAGCAAAGATGATTCGATTCGATTGAATCGGCTCATGAACATTATAGCCACGGTTTGCATAAAGAATTCCTTAGTAATTTAATGTTTCATGTTCAAAGCACATCTTTAGATCATAACCTCTTAAGTTCACAAACAAGTTCGCGGACTTAAGTTAATCGGTTGAGTTTTCCAAACTCAGCAGAAATTCTCGGATGAGAACTTCCGCCAGTTCGCGGACTGGGTTCGCGTACTGAGTTCACGGACTAAGCACACAAACGAGTATTTGGAAAATCCCAACAGAAATTCTCGGTCGAGAACTTCCGACAGTTCGCGGACTGAGTCTGCGAACTAGGCTCGCGGACTTGGCAAGCCGATTCCATAATCTTCCCGATTTCTCTTGATCAACAAAGTTCGAAAGTTTCGGTTCAAGGAATACATGGTTATGTAATCTAAACTGTCATTTCAATCATTGAGACATTCTCAGAGGACGCTAAGTAGCCGTTATTCACAGACCGATTCACGTCAGAGCAATTCTCAAAGTGATTGAAACTTTTCATGACTTTCGTCACTAGGTGAAGATAAACTTGATCAAAGCGAAACGATTTACCAACACACGATTTCGAGATAAAAGACAAGCAATAAATGCTCAGCTCGAAATGTCAAATATGTATGATCTAGTCTATATAGCATATGAATTTTGTCTCATAAGAAGTAGGAGATAGAAGAGATATACTTTTGAGTGATAGATAAGTTCAAGTCTCCACATACCTTTTTGTTTATGAAGTTCCATGGTTCCTTGTATAGATCTTCGTCGTTGTATGATGAATCGCCATGAAAGTCTTTGAGCTCAACTAAACTTTTCTATCCTAGTACGAGACTTAGCTATGTAGGCTAGAAATCAAGACTTATAGTTTTGATCACTAACATTGACAAACATGCTTGAGATAGCAACGCATGCGAGGTTGACCGAGCTATGCTCTAACAGTAATACTTTAGTACATGAAAGATATGTCATTCTTTTTGCCACCAAGGAAGCTAAGGGCATATGGAAAAGGAAAATCTTATTGTTGTTATCATGAAACAAACGAATATCTCAACCAAAACTTCAAGAATCTAATAAGGTTCATAGAAAGCATGGCACGAGAAGGACGTCTGACAGAGTTCATACTCTGACAACGCAGGGGATACCAAATACACCCAACTTTTTCGTCCGACATTCTGTATAGACAAAACTTAATACAATAGCAAGTAAACCAACTGAATGATCCTTGATAATATGTATGTGGATTTTATATATCAACCTATACTCAATCATTATGTATATAGACTTAGAGTCTGAGAACCTGATTGTTAAGCATAGTACTTGGACGATCTCAAAAATCAATATCCAAGATCAATCTAGTCGGAATTCTTCCAAGTGATTAAACTTGTTATCTATCTTTCAAGATACGAATTCTACAAGAAATAAGTCTCGTAATTGATTACAATTAAGCGGGATTATCTACTTATATTGAACTTACAAATCCGTGTAAATCCAATTATAAAGATAAACGATATAATGCGGAAAACGAAAATCACAAGTGTAAACACCCCAATTGCACGGTCACGAGAGTATGCCGCGAAATCGTATCCAAAATGGTCTAGATGGGAAGCCCAACCTGAGTCTAAAAGATGTGATATCTTTACAATTAATAGAAGCCCATATGTCCCATTAAGACACTCACTCCGTACACAGTTATACACTCTCCCCACCCATAAGTCCGTCCAATACTTTTTAGGGATATTTTGATTTTGGGTCCCAAAAAAGTGACCAATGTTGCAATTGGGTCCTAGAAAGCTTCAAATTATAGTTTGGGTCCCAAGACCATAGTTGACTGTCTTGACTGTTAGAAAATTAATTTTATTTTTTAATATTTTTATTTAATTAAAGCCATCACCGTTAGCACGTGAGTCCCGTAGCATATAATCAACGCAGTTTTCCTAACTACTCCCCTCCGTTCTTCTTCTCCTTTATTTGTCTCTTAGTAAAAGAAAAGAACAGAAACCCTAGAAAAGTGGGAAGAGTCGAACCAATGATAGTGAAGAAGATAAGAAGAAGAATTTAGAATCGTGGAAAGGTCTGAATTAAAATTAGTAATGGTCGTCGTTCAGGTCGTCAATTTCGTCTAGATCTAAAAAGATGGTTTGTCAAATTGTTGTAGATGCTAGAAGAATTGTGTCATATACCTGCACAACCTTTAGCCATCAGATCGAATGCCTTAGCATAATTACTTTCGGCATGTTAATTAGGCTTTGCATGATAATTTATTAGTTTAAAGTTAAGTTAATGATTAACATGAAACAGTTTGGATAAGCCCACGTGTAGGGATGTAATAGCGAGAACGTTTTAGGGTTTTGATATTTGTTGCCTTAAAAACAACTGAGTTGTATCGTCACTTTCATTAAGAAAAGAAATAGAAAAGAAACTGAGCCCAGTGCGGCTGCAGTGAAGAGTAGTTATCTCATATCAATCTTCTATCACTCTTATCCCTAGTTTATGTACCTGAAACTATTACAACTGGTGTCAGAGCAAACCACTCACTGACTTGCTCAGGAAAAATGCCTTCACTTGGTCAGAGACAGCTCTAGAAGCCTTTGAAGACCTCAAAGCTGCAATGTGCTCCACTCCAGTCTTGGCTTTACCTGATTTTTCAAAGACTTTTGTGGTGGAAGCTGATGCTTGCTCTACTGGTATTGCTTCACTACTTATGCAAGATGGTAGGATCATTGCTTGTTTCAGCAAGCCCTTGGGTCCCAAAAACATGGCACTCTCTACTTATGAGAAAGAATTATTGGTTGTAGTCAGGGAAGTCACTAAATGGAGACATTATCTATTGGGACATAAGTTCATCATCCACACAGACCACCAGAGCATTGAATACTTTATGGATCAAAATCTGACAACTGTTCTTCAACAAAAATGGTTAATGAAGCTACTTGGCTTTGATTACACCATCCACTACAAGCAAGGCAAGGACAACACAGCTGCTGATGCACTTCTCTAGACTGCCATCTGATCCATCTAGCAGTTGCAGTGCACTAGCCCTATCAACACCGACTTGGTCTAATGATGTACTCCAAAGCTACACTGATGATCCAGTAGCTACTCAACTCCTCCCCAAACTCTTGGTCAATGCTGCTGCTTTTCCAAATTACACTTTGCATGAAGGCATTGTAAGATACAAAGGCATGCTTTATATTAGCATTGACAATACTTTGAGAGATTCAGTGCTTCACTCAGTTCATCCTTCTACTCTAGGAGGCCACTCTGGCATCCAAGGCACTTATGTCAAAGCAAAGACATACTTTTATTGGCCTGGACTTAAGAAAGATGTGTTGTTTTTGTCAGCCACTGTGACATTTGTCAAAGAAATAAGATGGAACTTACTCATCCAACTGGCTTACTGCAACCTCTACCCATTCCTTCTCAGCCCTGGCAACACATCACAATGGACTTCATTGAGGGTTTGCCAAAATCCAACAAGAAAGATGTCATATTTGTGGTGGTTGATAGACTCACAAAGTATGCTCATTTTATCAGTATGAGCCATCCATTCACTGCCTCTACTGTAGCTCAAGCATTCATTGCTCATGTGTTCAAGCTTCATGGCCTTCCTGCCACAATTACTTCAGATAGGGATAAAGTTTTTACCAGCAACTTTTAGCAGGAGCTCTTCAAATCAATGGGTACTACAATTTATCTCAGTACATCCTACCACCCTCAAACAGATGGACAAACTGAAAGGGTCAACTCATGTGTAGAGGCCTATCTCAAATGTATGATTGGGCATAAACCAAGAAACTGGTCTTCTTGGTTTCCACTTGCTGAATGGTGGTATAATACCAATCACCATACAAGCATGAAGTTGTCTCCATTCAAGGCACTGTATGGATACACTTCTCCACACCTTTCCTTCCCATCTGAAGTCACTACATCTGTGCAAGCAGTGGAAACATACTTAAAGCAAAGAGATGCTATGCTGGACATATTGAAGGAAGCACTAACAACATCTCAAGAGAGGATGAACTGGTTTACCGACAAGAAGAGAACTGAAAGATTTTTCGAAGTAGGGGACTAGGTTTATCTCAAGCTCCAACCATACAGGCAGTCCTCACTACAGGTTAGAAGAAATTTCAAACTCTCTGCCAGGTATTTTGGCCCATACCTCATCTTGTAAAGAATTGGAGAGGTATCCTACAAGCTATACTTGCCTTCCCAATGACGTATACACCCTTTCTTTCACGTCTCTCAGTTGAAGAAAAATTTGGGAGCCACTCAGTCCACTACACCAACTCTCCCACCTGTTGGTTATGAAGGTGAAATTGTACTCACCCCTATAGTTGTTCTAGACTCGCGCCTGATCACCATAAATGGCCATGAGGTACCACATCTGCTCATCTAGTGGTCACACTCTTCAATAGACGATGCAACATGGGAGGATAAGGCTCACGTTCGCGCTCACTTTCCATAATTTCATCCTTGAGGGCAAGGATGGTCTGAAGAACATGGTATTGTCATATACCTTGACAACCTTTAGCCATCAGATCGAGTGCCTCAGCATAATTACTTTCGGCACGTTAATTAGGTTTTGCATGATAATTTATTACGTTTAAAGTTAAGTTAATGATTATCATGAAACGGTTTGGATAAGCCCACATGTAGGGCTGTAACAGCGAGAACGCTTTAGGGTTTTGATATCTGTTGCCTTAAAAGCAACTGAGTTGTATCATCACTTTCATTAAGAAAAGAAATAGAAAAGAAACTGAGCCCAGTGCGGCTGCAACGAAGAGTAGTTATCTCATATCAATATTCTATCACTCTCATCCCTAGTTTATGTACCTGAAACTATTTCAAATTGATCGATTAAAATCTTTGTGTGAAGAGATTAATTGGTTATTTATTATAATCATTTTCTCTCTTCAGAAATTTTCTCTTCTAAAAACCGAAGATTAGATTTGGATTCAATCAGTTAGGATCTTAAGGAGACTGGTTGAAATTGAAAATAATCGTGAAGAAGAAGGGGTAAAAGTATTGGGGTTCTCTTGTTTGATCGAACCCTCTATGAAAAAACGCATTAGTGGTCCGATTTATGAATAAATAAGAGGTGTTTTTATGGACTTGGGGGTTAGGCCTATGTTATCTCTGTTTTGTATCGAATGTTGCGATTAAGTTCATTTGGATTAAATGGTGGTTCGAAATGTTCCTGAAGATTAGCTTGATGAATGCGAAATGTTATTGGTATCAATGAAAAATTAGTAATCTTTTTGTTTTTTTTCAATTTCTTTATCTTGTTATCATACTGTTTCAATCAAAATTATTTTATTTTTTTTGGATTGATTCGGGTTTTTATTCATCACATTTATTGACCCGTTAGAAGAAATTGTTATTGATTCGGTAGTGGACAATGATAATAATAGAGAACAGAAAGGTTACCTGAAGAGAAACGAAAAAAAGATGGAAATGGAGAAGGAGAATGGTATAGTTCGTAAATAAACACAAATCCAAGTTTAAGTTAGTAATTTTCTTATTTAACCAGATTTTCTAACTGTCAAGACGGTCAACTATAATCCTGGGACCCAAACTCTAATTTAAAATTTTCTAGGACCCAAATGCAACCCTGGTCATTTTTTTGGGACCCAAAGTCAAAATATACCTACTTTTTACTCTAAAAATGAATCAGTCATCCACCCAAAGGTAAGTGTCGACATCAACATTAGCTTTGTCTCATAGTCTTTCCATTTAATAAAATTCTTAGGATTAGATGAAAAATCTTAGATCTTTGGTAATAATGTTGGATAATATTTAAAAACGGGTAGCTAGCTCAGCTGGTTATCCCCGTTCCTCAAAGGTTGATGTGCTTCAGGAGGTCACATGTTCGAGTCCCCGATGGGGCAGTAGTGCAGAATTTGATGATGTGCTTCAGGAGGTCACAGGTTTGTGTCCCCCGATGGGGCAGTATTGCAGAATTTGACATGAAAGGTTGAAAAAGCGTGGGTCTAACAACACCACCCAATATTTCGCTTAGCAATCTGTATGTACAAACTCCAATATACTTTTTATGAGAATCAACTAGACAGCTAGACTCAATCAATAAAAAGATATATCAAAGAGTTTATATCTCAATCTCTTGATTTGATCTTTACTCAAGCAAACGGAAATATTCGAGTCTTTATCAAAGAGAGATAACTTGGACAGTACCAAAGACCAATGTTCAAGGATCAATCAATATCAATCAACAACCAAAGGTTGGATTTCTAATTGATGATCTTTAATGCACAACCTGTATTATTTCAATTATATAAAAAATATAATGCGGAAAAGAAATAACACAGACACCAGAAGTTTTGTTAACGAGGAAACCGCAAATGCAGAAAAACTCTGGGACCTAGTCCAGATTGAATACACACTGTATTAAGCCGCTACAGACACTAGCCTACTACAAGCAAACTTCGGACTGGACTATAGTTGAACCCCAATCAGTCTTCCACTGATCCAAGGTACAATTGTACTCCTACGCCTCTGATCCCAGCAGGATACTACACACTTGATTCCCTTAGCTGATCTCACCCACAACCAAGGGTTGCTGCAACCCAAAATCACAGACTTGATAATAAACAAATCTGTCTCACTCGGAAAAGTCTATCAAAGGATAAATATGTCTCCCACAGATAAACCCTAGGTTTTGTTCTGTCTTAAGAAATGAAATCAAGGTGAACAGGAACCAATTGATAATCCGACCTTATATTCCCGAAGAACAACCTAGATTAATCAATCACCTCTCTACAATCCTTCCTGACTACACAGGCGGTTTGTCGAGGAATCACAAACAGTGAGATGAAGATTTTTGTGACTTCTTTATCTTGCCTATCGGAGAACTCTCACGATCTCAAGCCAATCTAAGATTGTACTCGTACAATAGAAGATGCAAGATCAGATCACACAACTACGATAAAAGTAGTATCGGTCTAGCTTCACAATCCCAATGAAGTATTTAAGTCGTTAACCTGGTTTTAGAGAAGAAAACCAAAGTTTAAAGGAGAATCGACTCTAGCGAGCGCACTAGTATCACACCGACGTGTGGGGATTAGTTTTGCACAATGCTAGATGTCTCCTTTATATAGTCTTCAAATCAGGGTTTTTCCTTAGTTACAATGCAATCCATATTCACCGTCAGATGAATACCTGATTTAGATTGAAGCTAATACTTCTCAACCGTTAGATCGAAAACTTAGCTTGTCACATACACTTGACTAGACGCTTACTGGGTTTGTGAAAACCATGCCCAAACGTGTACGTGTATGTTGGTTCAACATAGTAACCCAAAAGGTTAACCATATGAGCACTTCATATTAACCTTGTTCTTCTTCACCATAACTAGTTCAATTGAATCAAATGAACTAGTTAGAGAGTTATTCAATTGCTATGAGATCTTATGTAACTACACAAGACACAATTGAAACAAAGATGATCGACTCGATTGAATCGGCTCATGAACTTTATAGCCACGATTTTCATAAAGCATTCCTTAGTAATTTAAGTTTCATGTTCAGAGCACATCTTTATATAATAACCTCTTAAGCTCACAAACAAGTTCGCGGACTTAAGACAACCGGTGGAGTTTTCCAAACTCAGCAGAAAATCTCGGCAAAGAACTTCCGTTAGTTCGCGGACTGAGTTTGCGGACTGGATTCGCGGACTTGGCAAAGCCAATTACTCCGGTTTCTCTCAATCAACAAAGTTCGAAAACTTTGGATTAAGGAATACATGGTTATGTAATCTAAACTCTCATTCCAATCATTGAGACATTATCAGAGGACGTTATATAGCCGTTATTCACAGACCGTTTCGCGTCAGAGCAATTCTCAAAGTAATTGAAACTTTTCATGACTTTCATCACTAGGTGAAGATAAACTTGATCAAACTGAAACGCTTTACCAACACATGATTTCGAGATATAGATAGGAAAGATATACTTGGCTTGAAATATCAAATGTGTATGATCCAGTCTATATAGCATACGACTTTTGTCTCATAAGAAGTAGGAGATAGAAGAGATAGACTTTTGAGTGATAGATAAGTTCAAGTCTCCACATACCTTTTTGTTGATGAAGTTCCACGGTTACTTGAGTAGATCTTCGTCGTTGTATGATGAATCGCCATGAAGTCCTTGATCTCAACTACACTTTTCTATCCTAGTCCGAGACTTAGCTATGTAGGATAGAAATTAAGACTCATAGTTTTGATCACTAACATTGACAAACATGCTTGAGATAGCAACGCATGCGAGGTCGACCGATCTATGCTCTAACAAAGGTAGAGTTAGCTTGCCCCCTTGTGACATAATCAGCCCCCATATCCGCTTCGGCTCCCTTGTCTGGTTCCTCATGAGGCTTGCTAGTAGGTTAGCACGGAAACCTGTTCAACAAATGTAGTAGTACGTCGTCGTTGGAGCTTAGCTTGTTAGGCTTCCAACTAGTTTCATGTAATATTTGTTATCCAATAATATATTAATATTTATAAATTAAGAATAATATTTTTAAAATTAGGTAATGGAATTTAGGTTATTAATTTGAGCCATAGGATTTAGGTCCTTCAATTCTACTGTAGTAATAGATGGAAAAGATCTATAAATAGCTAGCTAATTCTCGAGAATAGGGGAGGCAAAAAATTGGGAGAAGAAGATTCGATAAAAATCAGTGGATGGAAAATCATTATGATACATGGATAAGGGAAGTATATTGTGGATTTGCAACGTTCGGATACGATTATTGCGGAAAAATTATTGTTGGTCTTAATCTAAGTGACATTAGAATTCATATAGCGAAAACAGGTTTGGCTAAACATATTTTTTATTTTCTTATTTTATTTACGTGATTTCACGTAAACAACGGTGGATTTGAGTTCTTGAATGATAAACAAAAATTGATTGTTTCTGTTGTCTGATACTGCAAGCTCTTAATGTTCCATGTGTTTCATCAACTTATAACTATTTTGATCCATCCATAGTCTTTCCTCATTAGTAGTTCATATTCATTGGTCACGTTTGTCGATCCATATTATCACTTTCTTGGTTGACATAATAGAGTTGTTCCTTTTGTTGGCTAGTACTCCCTCCGTCCTATTTTAGATAAAGGGAAAGGTTTTTTTTTCAAATTCCAAATTACATGAAGGTTTTCATATTTTCTCCTCAAACCTTCCTGATTTGTCCATGCTTTGGAATCATATATAAACATAAAATTTAAGCTCAATTTCCCCAGTGAATTTTTTAAATAATCCACTAGATTCCAAATCCACACTAAAATCTAGGAATTAAAAACTAAAAATTTAAATATTTTAGGAGATATTAATAAGGTTAGATTTGGAAAATATATAGTTGCTGATGGTGGATTTTAGTTCAGGGCTAAAATTGTAAAAACCAAATTTGATACGCTGACATCCTGCAGAGGATAAAGCTGTTTGATAAGTGATGAGTACCTCTTCATTTTACTAATTCACCTAGATTGAGCATGTGGCAACAACCCAAGTATTCTGTGAATTAAATACACAAAATTCATCCAGGATGGAGCATGTAGCAACAATCCCAAAAAACCCTGTGAATTTTTAGCATTATTTATAATGCATGATTAGCCTTGTATTTCCTGTGTTGTACCTGCAGAACCCTCATTATTGGTGTGGCATGACGACTGAGTGTTGCTCTCAACAGAGTAACACGAATATCCAAGTACCAATAGTGAGGCATGCACGAGATACCCGTACATGCTACATCTCTCGGTGTGTTATACTATCCCGATTGAGCATATATCTCTCGGTATGTTATACTAGCCCGATTGAGATCTCTCGGTGTGTTATACTAGCCGGATTGAGCATATTTGGACTGCCCGCGCCAGTCTCAAAAACAATCACGACCACGCAAGTTGGCCGCATGATTTAACCAGCCTAGACGATCCTCAGCAGGAGCAGGCTACCACCTTAATGACCACCAGCGTGCCCGGTTTTTCCCTAGTCGGTCGAATACGTACCACGCTTCCCAAACAATCACCGAATGCCAGCCTAAAGTAGGATGGTTGGGCTGGTGTGGAGCAGCTTGGAAAAGCTTGTACGCACAAGACTGCCAATGTTGGTTTCAAAACAGATCGCGGCCGTCCAACTTCTCCAGCATGGTTGGACGGCATAGATTGTCCCATGACCGGTTGGACAAGTGTTGTCCTGCAAACCGGCGGGCCCCCTTTCTACTTACCTAACCGACCTTCTCACGACCTAGCCAGGGAGGAGAAAACGCTTGCTCGAAGTTCGGCCGGCGTGATTCCTTAAGGGTCACAGGAAAGTCCACTAGTGTATTAAATTGATCACAACCATCCAACTTCACCGGCATGTTTGGATGGCTTAGATCAAGCCTATGACCGTGGGACAAGTACACACATGCTCACCATCGGTTCAATGTGGGTTCCACATGGTCGGCCTTCCTAAAAGAGGAGCATAGCTTACCAAACCGTTAGGTTGAAGTCGTGTACACACGACCGATCCAAAACCCTAATTAGGGTTTGCGGCGTGTTACATGTGTCGCTAATTGATCACGAGCGTCCATCTTCGCAAGCATGGATGGATGGTGTAGATGTAAACTTAAAAGGTACCGAGCATGTCAACATGATCACCGTGGGCCCATATACACGCATGACCGATCGACCAAGGCCAATCATGGCTGAACGTCTCGAAACGCGCACTCGAAGTAGGCATGTCGCGCGACTTCCAACTCCTTTGCGGCGACGGATTTCTGCCGCAAACCGATCTCAACCACTCAACTTTTCCGGACAAATTGAGTGGCTTAGATCACATCTTCATGGGACAGTGAGGTACAGACGTGTACACCGGCAAGCCATCTACACGCATGCCCGGTCGGTCCTGCCAAAAACGTCTCCCATGCTTGGATTCGACCAAGCTGTAGAGTGATGCTCGCGCACCTCTTCAAAAACCTAAAACTTCATCAACGGTCGCAGATGAACGTCATATATCATCTCGTCCGTCCAACTCTACCATCTTGGTTAGGCATCCCAGGCTAGGAGTTAGTCGACCAAAGAAGCATCCCCATGATCACCGTCCGCCACTCTTCCACATATAGTGATCGACCAAAGCAAGGCTCTCCCATGCATCCTCCAAACGATCACTTGAAGACGGTTGGACGTGATGCTATTTTAAGACACTTGGTCGTGACTTAATCCGTTAAGCCTTAAAATAGCGATGCTTCATACATGCTGAATATATTCGATGCATTACATGCATAGAATACACACGATATTTCATAAATATCGATTTCCCAAATAACTTAGTTATTTAACCTAGCACTGTATGCTACCTTTTGTGGGTCCCACGATCCACACAATCGAGACATCAAGCATGTCACAAACTGGGGGATACTTACTGGGGTATTGGTCTGGAGGTTTATAGCGTGCAGCGTGCAACGCCCCAACACAAGAACGTGTCAGGAAGACATGGACGGTTAGTGATGATGGGAAAAGTGGGCCAAGACTGATCGTGAGACACTAACACGACTCCACTACTCCATCACTCCACTTCCTCCACTTCCCACGAGAGACGAGGGTTAGACTCAATGACTTGTATAAATAGGTTCTCCTCCCTATTTCCAGAAGAGACAGAAATCAAGTGTTGATACAATGTATTTTAACACCCAGAGATGATTGCTTACATTATTGCAAGCCAGTTCGATATTCTGATACAAGTCATAAACAACCAACACCTTCACAATCTCAACACATTTTTCGCTTCCCTCCCTAAGATCAACCCCATCTCCTTCACTTTGTGACCGAAGCAAGTCTGGAACGACCATTTCTTGATTTAGGACAGAATTGTACAGATTGATCTCTCGAATCAGAAAGCACTCTCGTGCAGTGCATTTGTTTAGGGTTTAGATTCGTTTCTCATCCACACACACCCAAATTTACCAAAAACCGCAGAAACAGTTTTCACCCATAAACAATTGGAGACCACAGTGGGAGATTAATCTCCCGGTTGTGAAGTCAATTTCTTCAACACCAATTCAATTTTACTGATTTCGAAAATGGTGGATCTTAGGTCTTGATCAACAACCAATCCTGACGGGACTAGCGCTGACAACACTCTCGGTGTTGATATCCCAATCAGTGGTGTCACCGTGCACCCAGTCAATACCATCAATGTATCTCATGGAATTACTTCCTCTACTACCAGCACCATCGGAGCAGGAGGAGATATTCCATTGGGCGTGACACCTCCTATCACCAGAGCCAGAGCAGCTGCAAACCCTGGCATCTCTTCAAGTGTAACGCCTCCAGCTGTCACCAGAGAAACTTCCACTCCTCCATCGGGACGAGGAGCTGGAGGATCCAGAGGACGACAACTCCCTATTACCATAGTGGATTTGATGGAGAGACAAGAAGTTCTAGCTAGGTCCCAAACAGACATGGCTACAACTCAGAAAGAGGTACTCACTTTTCTTGAGACATTAACTGATCGATTGCCACAAGAGTCGCGACAACCCCTGGAGCCAACAAGTAACGCATTCAATGCACCCGGAGAAGGTACTTCAGCGGTGCGGGCCTATATGGACCTGATCAAAGAAGCGATAAACTGCATACTCAATCTCCTCATCAAGATGACATCAGATATGAGCGGTCCTGTCATGGAGACTCCTACACTGGGGACTGATCCTCACAACGATCCTCCTCAAGTCAATAGTTTCACTATGAACTAGAGGCGGTGGATCAGGAAGCGACTTCAGTGGAAAGTTTATGCGAACGTTTACACCTCTCGAAGAATCAGCGGGTGGAGACGTTTGCTGCAATCAACCAGAAGAAGGTCACAACCGTGCCCTACATGTTACCACACACATAAAGGATTCAGAGTTCAAGAGGGCCCTTATCGACACAGGAGAGTCTTCGAATGTGATTACTCTCAAGACTCTCAGGACATCCAAGGTTCACCCGGGCAATATCGTACGGAAGCCTACTACAATGACAGACTTCGAGGGAAACCAAACCAACACGTACGGGTATGTCAACCTGAATTTATCTGTAGGGCCCGTCCAGTCAAAGGTGAAATTCGAAGTCATAGAAAGAGAGCCATACTACCACATGATATTGGGGAGACCGTGGCTTCATGACAGTAGGATTTTCCCTTCGACATATCACCAGTGCCTGAAGACTATGCTGAATAAAAAAGTCGTTCGTATCCCTGCATCGTTGTCTCCCTATGCACCGATATGTGGAGTGGAATTGTTTGAACCAAGAGAATCTCTGTAGGAAGGATCAGACAAAGTTCATTGCATCCCATTCCCCAATTCAGGAGGAGGACCGACTCGTATCATTGAGGGCTAAGCCCCATGATGCATCTTTGCTGACAAGGCGTTCTTCTTCATCCGGTGAAGCCACAACCCACGCTCACGCTAAGAAGGAACGAACTTTTGTGGAAAGCCTTGACCAGAAAAGGAAAACCGTATACTGACGCCGTTGTTAGCAATGAGCAGGAGAGACTGTTACCCAGTCTCCCTGCCCAACGGAATGCTACAACAATGACGATCCAGAGGAAGAGGTGCTGGATGCTCCACCACAGCTGCAAGACGACACCAACTCCACAACTGATGAGCTCAATATTGTTAACATCGGGAATGAGGAATCTCCTAGGCCTATCTCCACCAGCTCAACCTTGTGTACGGATGAACGCACGAAGCTTGTACGACTTCTCAAAGAATACCAGGAAATATTCGCTTGGACGTATGAAGAAATGCCCGGTCCAGATGAAAAATTGGTCACCCACCATCTACATGTCATACCTGGAGCCAAGCTGATCAAAAAATCTCCGAGGCAATTCAGGCACGAGTCGGAAGAGCAAATCAAGACTGGAATTCAGAAGTTGCTTGTTGCTGGCTTCATTAAGCTCATCCATCATCCGACCTAGTTGGCTAATGTGGTCCTGGTGAAAACAAAAACGGACAGATCAGGTGCTGCGTGGATTTCAGAGACTTGAACAAATGCTTCCCCAGAGACGATTCTCCTCTACCTAACACTGCATGTTAGTAGACTCCATCAGCGGACACGACATGTTCTTCTTCATGGATGGATATAACGGGTACAATCAGATAAGGATGTACGAGCATGACGCAAAATGTCGGTGCAAAGTATCAATGCTCTATGACGGCAATATTCCACTGGAGCCGAAACCTCAAGGGAGCATCCTCAAGAAGGTAACGATGTTCGCACGTCATGTCGAGAAAGATCCGGGCGAATCACTTTATCAGACGATGGTGCAGGTCTATCGTGCTATGTTGGAGAATCTGCGCTTTTGGTCATCCTCTGACTTCGTGAAGATGTTGAACGCTCATCTACAACAACATCTTCCCTTCTAGAAAGAACCAGGTTTTCTAGTAATTAAGAGCCTCATGATGTTCATTACTCAACATACATCTCGCCAACATGCAATACAACCTTCAGCCTTCCGTAAGCAGTTTCGCTGAAGCAGTAAGAGGAAAGCCACCGAGATACAACATCCTGCGCGTCCAAAATCGACAACTTCAACTCTAATACCACATGCACGACTTCCACAATGATAAAACAACGTCTAAGATATTTCATATCTGGATCGACGATAACTACACCAATGAGGGACGCTTTTAGAATTTGTCTCTCATGGAAGAAGTAGTTGCGTTACCAAAGGAGATTGCACCTGGGACTTAAGAGGTACATACAGATCCTCCATGTCAAGAGATTCACCATATCAACGACCACTACGTACAAAAGACCCATCGGGAATACAAGATGGAGCCACGTAGACCACACTTGGGGACTGAGGCTCATCATGAAATTCCTTCGCCGTCAGTCAAGAACTTCTTCAACACAATAGAGATGGTCAATCAAGAAGCATGTAATTCGCAAGGGGAAACCAAACTGAAGAAGAGGCCGCTTCAACACTCTCTCCAGCAGAAGCCGCTTCAACGCTCCCTCCACCAGAAGCTGCTTCAACACTCTCCAGGACCTCCTCACTCCAGAAGCTGCTTCAACGCTCTCCAGGACCTGGTCGCTCCAGAAGCTACTTCAACGCTCTCCGGGACCTGCTCGCTCCAGAAGCTGCTTCAACGCTCTTTGCAGGATCCACATTCACATTTGAGCACACAAGGTTCATTTTTGAACAAAGCAAGCACGCGGTGGGTCCCACGTTCGAGCGAAGCAGGTAGCAAGACCGGTGTTTGGTCAAGATAGCGGGTCCGGTGTTTGGTCGAAGTAGCAAGGATGACACTCGATCAAGCACATCAACCGTATGGGAAAAGCAGGCACATGACAGGGAGGACGTTTGAAACATGTACACGATGGACCCGTGTTTGATCGAAGCATGCACAGATGCCTATGTTCGAAGCAAGCATGCTCACATCGGGTCCAACGTTCGACCGAAGAAGGCACGCAGTGGACCTGGCGTACTCACACATACGACTGCCAACGCGTCCGGCCAGAGTCCCTCTAGGTAAACTTCCTTTGTCTTTTCTTTTTACGTTGTATACGTCACCATCTCATGCCTACCCCACAATAATGTAACCATTATGCGCTAGGCAGGAGACTTAATTTTGATGGTGGATTTTAGTTCAGGCTAAAATTGTAAAAACCAAATTTGATACGCTGACATCCTGCAGAGGATAAAGCTGTTTGATAAGTGATGAATACCTCTTCACTTTACTAATTCACCTAGAATGGAGCATGTGGCAATAATCCCAGTATTCTGTGAATTAAATACACAAAATTGATCCAGGATGGAGCATGTAGGAACAATCCCAAAAAACCCTGTGAATTTTTAGCATTATTTATAATGCATGATTAGCCTTGTATTTCCTGTGTTGTTCCCGCAGAACCCTCATTATTGGTGTGGCATGATGACTGAGTGTTGCTCTCAACAGAGTAACACGAATATCCAAGTACCAATAGTGAGGCATGCATGAGATACCCGTACATGCTACATCTCTCGGTGTGTTATACTATCCCGATTGAGCATATATCTCTCGGTGTGTTATACTAGCCCGATTGAGATCTCTCGGTGTGTTATACTATCCGGATTGAGCATATCTGGATTTCCCGCGTTAGTCTCAGAAACAATCACGACCACACAAGTTGGCCGCATGATTTAACCAGCCTAGATGATCCTCAGCAGGAGCAGGCTACCACCTTAATGACCACCAGCGTGCCCGTTTTTGCCCTGGTCGATCGAATACATACCACGCCTCCCAAACAATCGCTGAATGCCAGCCTAAAGTAGAATGGTTGGGCTGGTGTGGAGCATCTTGGAAAATCTTGTACGCACAAGACTGCCAATGTCGGTCTCAAAACAGATCGCGACCGTCGAACTTCGCCAGCATGGTTGGACGACATAGATTGTCCCATGACCGGTTGGACAAGCGTTGTCATGCACACCGGTGGGCCCCCTTTCTACTTACCTAACCGACCTTCTCACGACCTAGCCATGGAGGAGCAAACGCTTGCTCGAAGTTCGGTCAGCGTGATGCTTTAAGGGTCACAGGAAAGTCCACTAGTGTCTTAAATTGATCACAACCATCCAACTTCACCGGCATGTTTGGATGGCTTAGATCAAGCCTATGACCGTGGGACAAGTACACACATGCTCACCACCGGCTCAATATGGGTCCCACATGTCGGCCTCCCCAAAGGAGGAGCATAGCTTGCCAAACCGTTAGGTTGAAGTCGTGTACACACGACTGATCCAAAACCCTAATTAGGGTTTGAGGCGTGTTACACATGTCGCTAATTGATCACGAGCGTCCATCTTCGCAAGCATGGATGGAGGGTGTAGATGTAGACTTAAAAGGTCTCGAGCATGTCAACATGATCAACGTGGGCCCATATACATGCAAGACCGATCGATCAAGGCAAATCATGGCTGAACGTCTCGAAACGCGCGCCCGAAGTAGGCATGTCGCGCTGCTTCCAACTCCTTTGCGACAACGGATTTCTGCCGCAAACCGATCTCAACCACTCAACTTTGCCGGAAAAATTGAGTGGCTTAGATCACATCTTCATGGGACAGTGAGGTACGGACGTGTACATCGGCAAGCCATCTACACGCATGCCCGGTCGGTCCTGCCAAAAACGTCTCCCATGCTTGGATTCGAACAAGCTGAAGAGTGATGCTCGCGCACCTCTTCAAAACCCTAAAACTTCATCAACGGTCGCAGATGAGCGTCATATATCATCTCGTCCTTCCAACTCTACCTGCTTGTTTAGGAAGCCCAGGCTAGGAGTTAATCGACCAAAGAAGCATCCCCATGATCACCGTCCGCCACTCTTCCACATAGAGTGATCGGCCAAAGCAAGGCTCGTCCATGCAGCCTCCAAACGATCACTTGAAGACGGTTGGAAGTGATGCTATTTTAAGACACTTGATCATGACTTACTCCGTTAAGCCTTAAAATAGCGATGCTTCATACATGCTGAATATATTCGATGCATTACATGCATAAAATACACATGATATTTCATAAATATCGATTTCCCAAATAACTTAGTTATTTAACCTAGCACCGTATGCTACCTTATGTGGGACCCACGATCCACACAATCGAGACATCAAGCATGTCACAAACTGGGGGATACTTACTGGGGTATTGGTCTGGCGGTTTACAACGTGCGACGCGCCAACACAAGAACGTGTCAGGAAGACATGGACGTTTAGTGATGATGGGAGAAGTGGGCCAAGACTGATCGTGAGACACTAACACGATACCACTACTCCATCACTCCACTTCCTCCACTTCCCACGAGAGACGAGGGTTAGGCTCAATGACTTTTATAAATAGGTTCTCCTCCTTATTTCCAGAAAAGACAGAAATCAAGTGTTGATACAACGTATTCAAACACCCAGAGATGATTGCTTACATTATTGCAATCTAGTTCGATATTCTGATACAAGTCATAAACAACCAACACCTTCACAATCTCAACACCTTCTTCTCTTCCCTCCCTAAGATTAACCCCATCTCCTTCACTTTCTGACCGAAGCAAGTCTGGAACGGCCATTTCTTGGTTTAGGCCAGAATTGTACAGATTGATCTCTCGAATCAGAAAGCACTCCCGTGCAGTGCATTTTTTTAGGGTTTAGATTCGTTTCTCATGCACACACACCCAAATTTACCAAAAATCGTAGAAACAGTTTTCACCCATAAATAATAGTCTCTTTTTTTTCTTCTTAATATTTGTGAAAACACCTTCCCCTTCATCTAATATAGGGCCGAGGGAGTATATTAAACTCGCATACTATGTATTTGGCATTTGCCACTTTATTGTTTGTCATGCAATGCGTTTACTGTTTTGACATATAGCTAGCAAGGACTCCTCTTATTAGTAGGCATCTATGCTTGGATTATTTTATGATCATGAGAATTCCAATTTCTTGCTAGTAATAACTATAATCGAATATCTATAATAATAATAATAATAATAATAACCTTGTCCTGTTAATTTTGATTGCTTTGGATTTATAATATAATAATATTAACAATAATTTGGCACGTTTATCTCTTTTTTAATAATAATAATAATAATGATGGAGAGAGAAGCTCCGGCGATCGGCAATGGGTTCTTCTGGTGATTGAACACCAAGATCAATCCATCCCTCGTTCGTGATTCAATGCTATATCTCCCTTTCTCCCCTCTGATTATTGTTAAACTGCATATTGATGCACCTGTCTGCCATTGCTTTTTAGGGTTTTCTTTTGAAACTCCAGTTCCAGTTGGAAAACGCAATGCTCAGACCGCGTTTACGATCTGCTAGCACTTCTGAAATCATTCATGGCAACCTTGACTCCCAGGCCTCTTCTTCTTCGCAGTCGGACAAGATCCATTGTCCCTTTGCTAACTTTGATGGATGTCAAGGGGGTACTGGTGGATTAGGGTATTCCAGGAGTGGATTGATTCGGCACCTTAAGGATCAGCATTTCCCTACTGAATCTGCCAGGTCGCTCTGCAAGGTGAGGAACGATCTGGTAACAGGAGGAAATTACAGGCAGCTGCGATCAACTCCGCTCTGTTGACTTGGAAGGAACCTTCTAGGTGTTACAGCCTTGTTCAACAGTTGCTAGACCTGACTAAACAGCCTCCTAAGCAGCGTGTGGCTAGCAAAAAGAAGTCCATCAAAAATTTGGTAGCCTGCAGAAATAAGTTGAGTTACGGTCACTATACCGCTGCTATTCGTATTCTCTCATCCAGTGGTGTTGCTCCTCCAACCCCAGACACTCTTTACGAACTCCAGCAGAAACACCCTTTAGCGCAGCCTCCTGTCATTCCAACAGAAGCCATTTCTGCACCTGTTATCTCCATGGGGGCTAGTGATGTTCTTTTGGATCTTAAGAGTTTACCAAAAGGGACATCTTGTGGCAGAGATGGCCTCAGAGCACAGCATTTATTGGATGCTATGAGTGGTGCTAGCGCAGCTATTGCGGATGACCTGCTGCAGTCGATTACTGGAGTTGTGAATCTTTGGCTTGCAGGTAAATGTCCTTCAATTCTCGGTGAGTTTTTTTCCAGCGCGCCTTTGACGCCCCTGCTCAAACCAGGAGGTGGTTTGAGACCCATTGTTGTGGGTACAATGTGGCGCAGGCTCTGCTCTAAATTGGCTGCCAATTCCGTTTGTAAAATTATGAACCCCTACCTGGGCAATTTTCAATACGGGGTTGGTATTCCGTGTGGAGGCGAAGGGATTCTGCATTCATCCAACAGACTGCTCGAGCTTTGTGGTTCTGATACCTCCAAAACAATGCTGCTGATCGACTTCACCAACGCCTTTAATCTCGTTGATCGGTCTACCATCATAAGGGAGGTACGTGCTCGCTGTCCTAGTATTGCATATTGGGTTGAATTCTGCTACATGAAGCCTTCCAGGTTATATTACCGGGACCATATCCTCTCCTCAACACAGGGGGTGCAGCAGGGAGACCCTCTTGGTCCCCTATTATTCGCACTAGATTTGCATCCGCTCATTGAGAATATTGCGTCCAATTGCACTCTTGATTTTAACGCCTGGTACCTGGATGATGGCACCATAGCTGGCGATACGTTGGAGGTTTACAAGGCCTTCAAGATTCTGCAGGATGTTGGTCCAAGCTACGGGTTGCATTTAAACATTGCCAAGACAGAATTGTTCTGGCCCTCTTTTGATCCGAGGAGGGAGTCTGCTTTCCCGGTTAATATTGGCAAGGCTACAGATGGAGTGAAGCTGCATCGTGTCCCTGTTAGTTTAGACCCAAGCTTTTGCTGCCGCACTGTGGCTCATAGAGTTGACAAAACTATTCAACTTATGGACAAGATTCAAGTGCTGTGTGACCCTCAATGCGAACTCCTACTCCTTCGTAATTTCACTGGGTTATCGAGACTGTTTTTTGCTCTTCGCACTACCTGTCTGATGGCCTTGCTGTCTACTGCAGAGCATTTTGACAGTTACCTCATGTAGTATCTCCGGCGTCTCGTTGTGGGGGATAATGCTGGTTTTGGTAAGGTCCAACAGCGTCTGGCCACACTGCCGATCAAAGAGCGGGGGCTTGGGGTGCTCACAATGGCCGATACCATGCATTATTGCTTCATAGCTTCTCAACTACATACGCGACATCTACAGCTCTCTATTCTGAAGACCCCTGCAGCATCAGACCTTTGCCCTGGTTTTCACAATGCTTTGCTGAGTTTCGAGCAAGCCTGTAGGATTTCATCCCCGAACTTCAACATCAACGATACCGCCCCCAATACATGAAGTCTCTGGCGGCTATCTATTTTGGCGCAGTTCGGGACCAGGTTCCTTCCAGCTTTGCTCCATCTCCTCGTGAGTTTGCTTTTTGGCAGTGCAATAGGCGAGACCATGCCATGGACTTCCTTAAAGCTATACCTATACCCGGCCTTGATCAGGCTGTTGGGCCTAGACAGTTTAGCTCGGTATTGCAGTATCGTCTAGGCATACCCCTTTTTGATGAAGGCAGCAAATGCTCTTGTTGTGGCAAGCCCATGGATATCTTCGGCGATCATGCCATCCACTGTGCTAGTGAAGTTGGGCTTAAATTCAGACATGATCTGGTGAAAGACATCTTGGCTGATATGTGCTTTAGAGCTGGTGTGGTAGTCAGGAAAGAGGTCTCCGTGGGTGTCATCAATGGCAAGGATCTTCGACCTGCAGATATTATGGCTTATAATTGGGAAGATGGTAGAGATGTGTGTCTTGATGTCACCGGTGTTTCCCCTTTCACTAGTGCTAGAACCCGCGGCTCCGCTCCGGGTCATGCCATTTCAGCGGCTGTCACTCGCAAGAATAATAAATATTTGGACGTCTGCTCTTCACTCGGGTATGGCTTTGGGGTGCTGGCCTTTTCCACCTTTGGTGAGCTTGGTACGGATTTTGTTGTTTTTCTGAAGCGAATTAGGAATTGTATGGCACGACATGATTCCAATTTCAAAATGTGCAATTCTCTTTTTCATCGGTTAGGGATCGCTATTCAAAAAGGTGTTGGCGCCCAGCTTGTTGCTAGGTTGTCCACCATTCCTTGTAATGTTGATTTTGATATTGTAATAATCGTTATCCAATAATATAATAATAATAATAATAACAATATTCTTTCCAACAAAAAAATAAATAAATAAAATAATAATAATAAGTATCAAAATCAACTGTGTTTTTCCTCTCGTGTTTTTTTCCTCTCATTTTTTCTCCCTTTCCTCTCTCGTTCATCACCAAATTCTCCGTGGTGATTGAAGTAACAGAATCAACTGTGTTTTTCTTCGATTCTTCAGCGATTTTGGTCACCGATTTCTCGTCCACCACCACCAATTTTCTCTGTGTTGATTGTAGTAAGTAACAGAACCAAGGTTAGTTTTCTTTGCGCCATTGAGTTGATTGGTGTTTCAATTAGGTTTTTTGAAGTCTCATTTTCCCTGTTTATAGAAAGGGATTTCATCGTTTAGTGTTTAGGGTTCTGTTAATTCTCTGAAGTTTCAATTAGGGTTTTGAAATTTCTGGTTTTCTCAATTGATAAAGGGGGTTTTCTTCGATTATAAAAAGGGTTTTGTTTCCTTTCTCTATAGTTTCAATTTGGGAATGAGTTCTTGTTTTTCCAGCAGTTGAATTCGTTTTTGGTATTTGAGGCAGTGGGGTTTTGTCGATTGAAGAACTGGGGTTGGTTTCTTCGATCTTCATCTCTGAGAAGCAGATTTTGAAATCTTTTTTGGTATTTGAGGCAGTGTATTTGTGGAAATTGAATTGGGGGTTTTATTTGAGCAATTTGGAAGAATTGGAAGTAGGGGTTCTGTGATTGTTCTGAAGCTGTGGGTATTTCTTTTGTGTGATCTTTAAAGAAGCAAAACCAGTGGTGCAGAATTTTTCGACCTAGGTGTTGATGGTGGTTTTTAGCTTAGGATTAAAATCATAAAACCTTGCATCTGATGTGACGTCACTCTGCAAGGAAACAGAGCCACGTGTGCCAACCTCTCCACTGGAACGGTCATCTGATGTGACGTCACTTTGCATAAGGTATTCAATCAAAAAAGCAAGCTGTTCTCTGGAAACAAACTTAAAAGAACTCTGTGTCGACACATAGAATTCAGTCAACCCGACTAACTTGCAGAAGTTAGGGTTTCTCGCCTCGCGCAATATACCAGACCTTGCTTGTCAAAATTATTTAAACCCGCCACAGCGCGCTGGAAGTGTGGCCACGCACTAGCTTGCCGGCCCCACTTCCCATTGACCAATCAGGTCGCCCTAAAGGCGCCACTCTCTCACCAGAAGTGTGGTCGCGCCTTACGTTTGGCCGCCCCCCTTTTGTGGCCAATCAGGTTACTCCAAACTTATCACCATATATTATAAGACAAACGCACCCTACCGCAAGGACTTCGCAACACGCCAACTTCGCAACGTGCAAACTTCGCAAACATGCCACTTTGTGCAACCTGCCATAAATAGCTACCCACGGCAATTCCTACTCATGTGGCCGTTTCCACACTATGGCCTTGCCATGGTTCCTTTGGCATAGCCATGGCACCAATTGCACAAAAGTCGCGCCATGCCGCAGCCGCATGCCACGTGCACCAATTAGGGTTTCGACAAACCCTAATTTCAGCAAATTTCTACAAAAGCCAAATAACGTTCCCAGAGCAATGGGATTGGTGCGGAAACAGGGGCAAGGTTTCCACGCCATATGTGGGTCCGACTCCACGGCGCCTTGGCCACGCCAAGCCTAATTCTCTCATGGGGAATTCTCCCACAACGTATTGGCCACACCAAGCCCTAATTCTCCCACGGGGAATTCTCCCACAGCGCCTTGGCCACGCCAATCCCTGATTCTCCCACGGCGCCTTGGCCACGCCAAGCCCTAATTCTCCCACGGCGCCTTGACCACGCCAATCCCTAATTCTCTCACGGGGAATTCTCCCGCGGCGCCTTGGCCACGCCAAGCCCTAATTCTCCCACAGCGCCTTGGCCACGCCAAGCCCTAATTCTCCCACGGCGCCTTAGCCACGCCAAGCCTTAATTCTCCCATGAAGAATTCTTCCAACGGCGCCAAGACTTGGCCACGCCAAATCCTTCCAACGGCGCCAAGACTTTGCCACGCCCAAATCCTTCCACGAAGCCAAACCCTAACTTTGGCTGCGGAGCCAATTTCTAGCTTTGGCCATGCCGCAACATCACTGGCATACCACTATGCCGCGGCTACTAGCATAACGTTATGCCGTGGATACGCCACCGGCATGCCATTAGCATGTGGCTGACGCCATTTCGCTATACAACAGGATGTAGCAATAATCAATGGTCGTCCTTCTTCATGAGATGCAATCTCGACCATCGAAGTTCGCCACTAAACCGGTAAGCTCGCGACAAGTTTTAGGCGACTAGCCAAGACGAGCCTAGCATCACATGCTATTTACCTGCGGCAAGCCTCTCGATTTTAACTTTCCAAACGTAGCAAAGTGCTAAATATTTTCCACGAAAACACTCGAGACATCAAAATATGTCACAAACTGGGGGATGCTCATCAGAGTATTGGTCTGGCGTTTTATAGCGTGCGACGTACAATGCGCCTATTACAAGAAAGTGTCATGAAGTAGGATAATTAGTGGTGGTGAAAAGTAACGGTGTAAACAATTCATTTGCTTCATCATGGAAGAGTAATGACCGGCAGTTACACGAATTCATTTCCTTCATCATGGAAGCATAACGTATGGCAGTTACACGTTAATCTTTTCTTCCACCACTAAATTGTTTCCACTTTCTACGGGACTAGGGTACGTTTCAGTATGACTTGTATAAATAGGTCTCACCTATTTCCAACAGAAAACAGGTTTTTGGTCGGTAACGCACATCATATAGAAATCACATGGTAGCTTTCCATTCGGCTTACCAGTTCTACTTTTTGATACAAGTTACAAAAACTCCCACACTTCCAGAATCAACTATTCTGGTCTCAACACTTTCTTCGCTTCCCTCCCTAAGACCAACCCTTCTCCTTTACTTTGTGACCGAAGCAAGCCTGGAACGGCCATTTCTTGGTTTAGGACAGGATTGTACAGATTGATCTCTCGAATCAAAAGTACTCCCGTGTAGTGCATTGTTTAGGGTTTAGACTCGTTTCTCACCCACACACCCAAAATTACCAAAATCAGCAGAAACGGTTTTCACCCACAAACAATTGGCGACCACAATGGGAGATTAATCTCTCGGTTACAATATCAATTTCCAATTTCCAATTTCATTTTTCAACCCCGATCTCAAGATGGTGAAACTCAGGTCCGGATCAACAACAAACCCTGAGAACACTAGCGTTGAGATTACTCTTGGTATTAACGTTTCTTCCAATGGCATTAATACGCCACTTGTCAACACCAGCGGCGCGGAAAACGTTCCTTCAGGCGTTACACCTCCAGTCACCAGAGCCAGAGCCGCTGCCGCCACCACCAACGTTTCTTCAAGTGTCACACCTCCAACACTCACCAGAGTCGCTGCTACTCCACCATCAGGACGAGAGACTGGAAGAGCCAGAAGAAGCCGATCTCCTCTTACCACTGTTGAATAGATGGAAGGACAAAAGGTTCTCGTAAGGATCAGACAGACATGGATACAACTCAGAAAGAGATACTTATTTTCCTCAAGACACTAACGGAGCGGCTACCACAAGAGTCACGTCAACCCCAGATGGAACTGACAAGGAATACTTTTAACATCCGACGCGGGCACTTCAGCAGGACGCCCGTTTATAGATGAAGAGGCGTTGCTCTTGAACGCCCAGTAGAAAGGAATCAGCAATCCAATTTCATCATACGTGAAGATCAGGAACGACTTCTCCGAAATCGGGGGAAAGAAAATCAGCAACCCTCCTGAGTTCACAGAGACCCTCTTCCCGTAAGGAGCTGCGTGATTTCTGGGGACTTCGCCCACAAAATCGTGCAGTCTATGATGAAACATTTATGTGAGATTCTGTATTTCTACAAGGTGTAGCGTCAAGACATATTTGTAGCCCTCAACCGCACTGCATCAGGAAAGCAGCTGTTTCAAGCCAGAGAATCCGTTCCCGAACCCCGACCTCTCCTGGAAAGCACGATTGATAGATGGAACTGGGGACTCCTAACCATTGTTCACTTGAAGGATGTCGAGTTTGACAGCATGCTGATTGACGCGGCCTCCGACTTCAACATTGTAACCGTCAAGGCTCTGAGAGTTCCAAGGGAAAATCAAACAGAATAAGCGTATTCTTTCCCATGAGGATAAAAACACTACTTGCCGACCAATATTATTTGTGACGTCTTCCCGTATGCCATATTGTATCAATTCGTTTTTCGAAGTCAATGGTTAATGGCACCCTCACTGGAGTTCTCTCCAGGAGCCACTTCAACGTTTCGCTCCAGAAGCTGCTTCAACATTCTCTCAGGAAGCCTCTCTGCTTCCAGAGCCAGAAGCCGCTTCGCTTCAATATTCTCACGGGAAGCCGATCCGCTTCTAGAGCCAGAAGCTGCCCCGCTTCAACATTCTCTCGAGAAGCCGCTCCGCTTCAATGTTTCGCTCTAGAAACCGCTACAACATTCTCTCGGTAAGCCGCTCCGCTTCCAGAGCCATAAGACGCTCCGCTTCAACATTCTCTCGGGAAGCCGCTCTGCTTCCAGAGCCAGAAGCCGTTCCGCTTCCAGAGCTAGAAGCTTCTATGCTTCAACATTCTCTCGGAAAGACGCTCCGCTTCCATAGCCAGAAGCCGCTCCGCTTCAACATTCTCTCGGGAAGCCGCTCCGCTTCTAGAGCCAGAAGCCGCTCTGCTTCAACATTCTCTCGAGAAGCCGCTCCGCTTCAATGTTTCGCTCTGCAAACTGCTTCAATATTCTCTAGGTAAGCCGCTCCGCTTCCAGAGCCAGAAGACGCTCTGCTTCAACATTCTCTCGGGAAGCCGCTCGGCTTCCAGAGACAGAAGCTGCACTGCTTCAACATTCTCTCGGGAAGTCGCTCCGTTTCCAGAGCTAGAAGACGCTCCACATCAGCATTCTCTCGGGAAGCCGCTTCGCTTCAACGTTTTGCTCCAGAAGCCGCTTCGACATTCTCTCGAGAAGCCGCTCCGCTTAAATGCTTCGCTCCAGAAACCGCTTCAACATTCTCTCCGTAAGTCACCACCCCTCCCTGTCAGGGATCGTGATCACAACCATCCAAGTCTCTTCTGATCACGTCTGCTTCCAAGAACTGTTACTCTTTTATTGATACCAGTCAGAGCTTTACCATAGCAGGAATCACCACAAAGAAACATGTAAACCATACTTGGGGACTGAGGCTCTGCACAGGATCCCTTCACCGTCAAAGCTCAGAAGACACGGCCAACCAAAAATCATAGCCACGACAAGGTAATCCACCCTTCAAAGGTGTAGCGTAAGAATATCATCACCTCTCTATCTAGAAGGCGCCTGCAACACTTTAAGAGGCCGCAGCGGATCCCAATCCTACTCAGAGAAAATAACTTTAGTAACAAAAGAGAAGTGCGACTGGGGACTGCTCATCACAGTCCATCCCCGACAACAATCAAGCATTCATGAGATAACTCCAGAGACGCGGCTGAAACATTTTTCTTGAAGAGACAGAGGGAGCCACGATTAACGACATAACTTCCTCGATTCTACCTCTTCGTTATCCAGAATATTTTCTACGTGTGATATTTCAAGCATCCCAGCATCACATACAGGAGAGTATGATAAGATTGTATCAAATCCCATAGGCGTGGATTCAAGGCGACGAAATTAAAGTAGGCTACACACGGGGACTGAAGCCTCCTTCATGTTTAGAAGCTTAAATGCAGTCACCACCTTACCAGTGAATGCAGCAGAAGCACATCTTCCACGAGAAAATGGGTTTAGGATAATTACACATGGGGACTACCAGAATGGGATGCCTTCACTTCTCTCAACCAGGTTATTTCCTATTTCAACATCGTCACTGTCAAAGTTTTACGAGCCGCAATAATTTCTCAAGATGAAGCCGTACACGTGCATCAAAGACCCCAAAAGCACGCCACATAGATACATTCACATATCCGGCCACGTCATCGGATCTAACGGAAGTATAACTGGGGACTGCTCACCGCACTCCATGCGATAGTACAAGATTCAGAAGATGATTCAAAGGATGTTGTTTGGAATGAAGTCCTTGAAGACTTGATAGCAGCACATCGGTAACGAAACGTCTCTCAACTCGTCTACTTCACCCAATGGCTCCGGAAAATTTCGACCATACAAGCATCCACAGCATATCATCATCGCAATCAGAAAGCATAGGTACCAAATAACCTAAAGTCAAGGATAAGCCAACAACGCAACCACAATCTCCAAGATTAGCCATGACATTATTTCATCCGTCTATCCCAAGAGTGCAATGGAGTTTGGTAAAATTTGAAATCCACTGGACAGGTCAGATACTCATTCTTCTGGAGTGAGAACCTTATTACACATTCTGGATAAGATCAATGGTATTGTTGGGTGGATACATGCGAGAGCACCTACCTCGAGTTCTCCTGGCTCGCCTTGCTGCTTATTATAACTATTGGAGATTTCTTTGTTACCATTAATGCTCGCTCTGCCACCACTAACACATGACGAGGAGGATCCAGATACTGCAGATGAAACCACAGAGCTGGAGGAACAACAAAAACAGAAGAGGGTCGATACCCCTTTTCATACGAGCGTAGTTTCTAGAGTTTGAACAGAATAAGGATTCATTACTGCTCCATGATCGGGAATAGATGCCTGGGCGCACCACGCTCATGCTCCATAGCCGAACAAGTAGTGTGACGGAGTGATCAAGCCGACTCTCCATGGCTCCATCACTCCATGGTTAAGTTAGCGCCAACGCTCCAGCATTCCGTGATCCAGCCAGCAAGCCTTCCAAGTACCATTTTCACCGTCCCAGGGACTGAAGCCATCAGCGCCACCATCACCATTTGAAGCCAAAGTTCCAGAGCTATCATCACCGCTTGGTAACCAAAGTTTCAGTGCCATCATCACCGTTCCTAGAAGAAACGTTGAGAAACATACCTAAAGTACGCTCGCCTACTTTGTGTTGCTATTCTCTCCGCTGATCCAAGCCTTTGCCGCTAACACCAAGATATGGAAACAAAGCAAACAATGTGAAAGTAGGGAAGATGGGTAACGCCTTTTATAGGCATGGTGTTTTCGGAGTTCGACTAGAGAAAGGTTTCTCTTTTTGGACACGCACGAAAGAAGACAGTCGGGCCCGCGGTGTTGGCGTTCCATGGTGCTAATCTCCATGGCCAGGCCAACACTACGCCAACGCTCCGTGGCCCCACCTTTACCAAGCCAGCAACGCCAACAACCCGCGTCCCAAGCCAAGTCAACAGTTCACGCCCAAGCCAAATCCAACCGCATTCAATCAGTCATCTCTACTGCTCAACGCCAGCGCTTACAGTCCGCGACCAAAACAATGCCAGACATTCTGCGTCCAATCTATTCACGATATTGGACTTTCCGTTAGCCAACCAAAAATGGCGCCATCTTGACAATTCGAAGCAGCGCCATCTCCAATAACCGAGGCGGCGCCATCTTGGACGTTCAATGTGGCGCCATCCACCATGCCAAGCTAGCTGCGGCATCCGCCATACCAAGCTAGTTGCGCCATCCGTCATGCCAAGCTAGCTGCATCATCCACCGTGCCAAGCTAGCCGCGTCCATCCGCTACTCCAAGCCAAAGTCGTGCCATCCACCATGCCACGAATGTAGCCAAGTCGAACGCACCAGGCTTGTGCCAGAAGTCTGCGTCCAATCTAGTAGCGCCCTTTCAAGATAGCCTCGCCATCGGCCCTTCCAAGCAAACTAACGCTCCATTAGACTTTCCAGGCGAGCCACGCCATCGGCCCTACCAAACTAGCCACGCCATCGGCCCTTTAAAGCTAGCCGCACCATCGGCCCTTCCAAGCTAGCCGCGCTACTCGCCATTCCGCATCATCATCTCCGCTGGGCCAAGATTGAAGCACCATCTTCGTCGTTCAAAGCAACGCAATCTCCACCGTTCAAAGCTGCGCCGTTCGTCATTCCCAAGACGGAAACGCCATCTTCACCACCCCATGGCCCAAATTGGCACCAACGTTCCGGGAAGCAAAACTCTACGCCAATACCCCCTGGTCAAGACAGAAATGCGCCAAGTCGTCAATACAAGGATCACAGATTCCTCATTCCGCTAAAGCTTAGTTGAATTTCCCTGGCAGACTCTTCATGTCCTGCCATCCTCTATTTTACTCTTGTCCGTCACCATCTCATTCTTACCCCGCAACAACACCACTGTTACGTTCTAAGTAGGGGACTTAATGTTGATGGTGGTTTTTAGCTTAGGATTAAAATCGTAAAACCTTGCATCTGATGTGACATCACTCTGCAAGGAAACAGAGCCACGTATGCTAACCTCTCCACTGGAAAATTTATTGAGCCGCTCAATATACTTACATGAAATTTATCCAGAACGGCGAATCCCAGATGTTCTGTAAATTTCGGCGCCTCGCGTATATTCACCTAATATAAGTTCCTCTGAATGCCTTATATGATATGTTCTCCGGCTGAACTCTTAATGTTGATATGGCATGAAGATTTGTGTTCACTCCCAGCAGAGTAGCACGAATCTCCAAGTATCAAGAATAAGATCTTTGCATAAGGTATTCAATCAGAAAAGCATGCTGCTCTTTGGAAACGAACATAAAAGAAATCTGTGTCGACACATAGAATTCAGCCAACCCGACTAACTTGCAGAAGTTAGGGTTTCGCGCCTCGCGAAATATACCAGACCTTGCTTGTCAAAATTATTTAAATCCGCCACAGCGCGCTGGAAGTGTGACCACGCACTAGCTTGTCGGCCCCACTTCTTATTGACCAATCAGGTCGCCCTAAAGGCGCCACACTCTCACCAGAAGTGTGGTCGCGCCTTATGTTTGGCCGGCCCCCTTTTGTGGCCAATCAGGTTACTCCAAACTTGCCACCATACATTATAAGCCAAACGCGCCCTACCGCGGTGACTTCGCAACACGCCAAGCCCTAATTCTCCCATGGGGAATTCTCCCACAACACCTTGGCCACGCCAAGCCTAATTCTCCCATGGGGAATTCTTCCACGGCGCCTTGGCCAGGCCAAGCCCTAATTCTCCCACGAGGAATTCTCCCACGGCGCCTTGGCCACGCCAAGCCCTAATTCTCCCACGAGGAATTCTCCCACGGCGCCTTGGCCACGCCAAGCCCTAATTCTCCCATGGGGAATTCTCCCACGGTGCCTTGGCCACGCCAAGACATAATTTTCCCATGGGGAATTCTCCCACAGCGCCTTGTCCACGCCAATCCCTAATTCTCCCACGGCGCCTTGGCCATGCCAAGCCCTAATTCTCCCACGGGGAATTCTCCCACGAAGCCTTGGCCACGCCAAGCCTTATTTCTCCCATGAAGAATTCTTCCAACAGCACCAAGACTTGACCATGCCAAATCCTTCCAACGGCGCCAAGACTTGGCCACGCCCAAATCCTTCCACGAAGCCAAACCCTAACTTCAGCTGCGGAGCCAATTTCTAGCTTTGGCCATGCCGCAACATCACTGGCATACCACTATGCCGCGGCTACTAGCATGCTGCCATGCCGTGGCTACGCCACCGGCATTCCATTAACATGTGGATGACGCCATTTCGCTATACAACAGGATGTGGCCATAATCAATGGTCGTCCTTCTTCATGAGATGCAATCTCGGCCGTCGAAGTTCTCCACTAAACCGGTAAGCTCGCGACAAGTTTTAGGCGACTAGCCAAGACGATCCTAGCATCACATGCTATTTACTTGCGGCAAGCCTCTCGATTTTAACTTGCCACACGTAGCAAAGTGCTACATGTTTTCCACGAAAACACTCGAGACATCAAAATATGTCACAAACTTGGGGATGCTTATCAGGGTATTGGTCTGGAGGTTTACAGCGTGCGGTGTGCAATGCGCCTGTTACAAGAAAGTGTCATGAAGTAGGATAATTAGTGGTGGTGAAAAGTAACGGTGTAAACAATTCATTTCCTTCATCATGGAAGAATAATGACCGGCAGTTGCACGAATTCATTTCCTTCATCATGGAAGCATAACGTCTGGCAGTTACACGTTACTTTTTTCTTCTACCACTCAATCGTTTCCACTTCCTAGGAGACCAGGGTACGTTTCACTATGACTTGTATAAATAGGTCTCACCTATTTCCACCAAAAAACAGGTTTTTGGTCGGTAACACACAACATCTAGAAATCACCTGACAGCTTTCCATTCGGCTTACCAGTTCTACTTTATGATACAAGTAACAAAAACGCCCACACTTCCATAATCAACTATTCTGGTCTCAACATTTTCTTTGCTTCCCTCCCTAAAACCAACCTTTTTCCTTCACTTTGTGACCGAAGCAAGCCTGGAAAGGCCATTTCTTGGTTTAGGCCAGGATTGTACAGATTGATCTCTCGAATCAAAATTACTCTCGTGCAGTACATTATTTAGGGTTTAGACTCGTTTCTCACCCACACACCCGAAATTACCAAAGCAGCAGAAACGTTTTTCACCCACAAACACTAGGTTTCTAATTTTTTGAAGTTTTAGTTGTTTGTGATTGCAGTCTTTTCTTAATTAGTGTTTTAGTGAATGGTATTTTAAGTCTTTAATTGGGAGCCTTGTTTTCCTAATTTGAATTCTTAAACTCCCATTCCTTGGATCTTAATTGGTCTGTGCGCAGTGTTTGGGGTGTGTTTTTTTTTTTTGCAGTTCTGCTGGTGGCAGTTCTAGACAGAATGCCTAGAACTCGTTATTCATCGTCTGCAAATCCCCCGGTCATAGATAATTATTGCAGAAAGGATGAATCTTCAGTTGTTACATCAGCCCAAGAACAACGACTTGCAGATTCAGATGAGGCTGTCTTCACATCCAGATTATCACAAGGTGATAAAATCCCTTGTTCCTTTAAGAACTACGATGGATGCCATGGTGGAGAGCAGGTAGAGGCTATGCGAAAAGTGCGATTTATTAACACCTCCATGGCATGCACTTTCCCAACGCTGAGGCTCAAGATATATGCAGAGACAAAATCAAGAACAATGTCAATTGCTTTCTTACATGGGAGAAATCCCTGAACTTGATGCAAATGTGGTTGTGTATCAAATGCATGCATACTGATGCATGGAGGAAACCTTGCTGCAATCACCTCCCTGGTGAAATAATCCCTGGTCTATACAATGAAGGAAATGTTGATTTTTTAATTCATGGGGTTGAGAAACCTAGTGTTATATCTGGTGGCGATATTGCAACATCTTCTAATTCAGGGGATGATCAAGAAACGATTAGTCTCACGGTGGAGTTGCTTAACAGAGTGTTTCAACAGCGTATCATTACTACTGTAAGTATACCCCCTCCTTGCCGTTTGAACTTTTCTCGAACACTAAAAATTATCCCTGGACAAGGTGCTTGCAAATACCTAGATGCTTGGCTTCAACTTATATTACTTCCCACGTGTACTCTAAACCTTTACATCCCTAAATGCTCTAAGGAAGAGCGTTTTGGCAATAGGAAGAAGTTACAGGCTGCTGCAATCAACCAGGCTCTTGTACAGTGGAGAGAACCTAATGGTTGTGTCATCATGACTCAGAAACTTCTTGAATCCTCCACGCAAAATGAAGCCCAGTAGGAAAAAGAAAAAGAATACTAACATTGAATCCTGCATGAGAAAATTAAGCTACGGACACTACACAACAGCCATACGAATTCTTTCGTCCAATGGCATAACACCTTCCACACCTGATACATTGTATGAACTCCAGCAAAAACACCGCCATGATCCACCTCCTTCCATACCAGTAGAAGATATAATAACACCTGCAATACGGGTAGACACCAAATCTGTTTTAGCTGCAATTAAGAGATTCCCAAAAGGCACATTCTGTGGTATAGATGGCCTTAGAGCCCAACACTTATTGGATGCTCGAAGTGGCTCAGCCGCAACTTTGGCAGAAGAGATTTTGCAATCCATTTCAGGTGTGATCAAGTTATGGCTCTCTGGTGGCTGTCCATCCATATTGGGTGAGTACATAGCAAGTGCTTCATTGACTCCGCTACTCAAACCAGGGGAGGTATAAGACCAATTGTTGTGGGAACTATATGGAGGTGATTATGTTCAAAAATAGCATCCACTACTGTGTGCAAAGATATGACTTCGTACCTGGGAAATCACCAATTTGGCGTAGGCATTGCTTGCGGTGGAGAAGGTATAATGCACGCTGCCAATAAGTCACTTGAATTGAAAGGACACTGCAATACTAAGACCATGATGCTCATTGATTTATATAACGCATTCAATCTCGTCGACAGATCAACCTTAATTCGAGAAGTTAGAACACAGTTCCCAAGCATAGCCAAGTGGATGGAATTCTGTTATTCAAAACCAGTAAGATTATACTATAATGACTCAATCCTCTCTTCTGCTCAAGGCGTTCAACAAGGCGATCCGCTTGGTCCCTTACTCTTTTCTCTAACTCTCCATCTTCTTGTCAATAAGATTGCTTCCACTTGTTCCTTAGATCTCCATGCATGGTACCTTGATGATGGTACCATTGCAAGCAACACAATGGAAGTGGCTAAGGCGTTGAAGATCATACAGCAGGAGGGTCCTAAGAGAGGGATGCATTTGAACATCTGCAAGACAAAAAATTTCTGGCCAACACCTGACCCGAGAAGCAATCAAGAGAATGTTTTCCCTGCAGACATTGGAAGGCCATGTGACGGTGTGAAACTCTTAGAAGGGCCCGTTAGTCTGGATGAACACTTCTGTAGTGACACGATTCGAAATAGAGTCGACAAAACTATACAATTAATGCAGAAAGTTCAACAGCTACAGGATCCGCAGAGTGAACTCCTTTTACTGCGTAATTGCACAGGTGTCTCGAGATTGTATTTCTCCCTTCGCACCACCAGCCCAATGTTTTTACAGGAAGCCACAGATCTCTATGATATCCATCTTATGAAATATTTAAGACGTCTTATAGTTGGTGATGGGGAAGGTTTCGGTATTGCACAACAGCGTTTAGCCACACTGCCAATTAAAGACGGGGGTCTCGGCATCTACGCGATGGATGAAACAAGAAAATATTGCTACTTAGCTTCCTATACTCAGACTAAGGGCTTGCATGACATCATCTTATGCAGTATATCACCACCTGAGTCGTGTACCAGATACGAACATGCTCTACGGAACTTCACACAGGCTTGTGGGTTATCAACCTCTCATTTCAGCATCAATGACACTTCCCCCCCCCCCCCAACATATGAAGTCCTTGGCAGTATTATACTTTGATGAGACAAATACCCACTAGCTTCGTTCTTAATGATCGTGAGTCTTTCATGTGGCGGTGCAATAGAAGAGAGCATGCGATGGACTTCCTCAAATCCATCCCCATAAGTGGTTTAAATCAGGTTGTTGGACCACGACAATTCAGTTCTATTCTCAAGTACAGGATGGCCATCCCTTTCTTTGCTGAAGAGAGTAAATGCAACATTTGCAGCCGACCAATGGATATATATTTAGACCACGCCATACATTGCGCTAATGAGGTAGGTCCGAAGTTCAGGCACGACATGGTACGAGACTTTTTTGCGGACATATGCTAAAAAGTCGGTGTTGCCGAATGAAAAGAGGTATCTTTAGGATTCCTAACTAATGACGCAGGTGGTAAAAAGCCAGCAGACATTCTAGTCTACAACTTGGACAATGAGAGAGACGTTTGTTTCGATGTTACGGGTGTTTTGCCTCTAACAACCGCTAGAACCCGCAACCCCACTCCAGGCCAAGCCATCACAACCGCAACTATACTTTAGCACACCAAGTATCTAAACCTCTGTGAGACACATGGTTATGGTTATAACGTGCTAGCCTTCTCTACCTTGGGCGAATTAGGAGAAGACACGATTCTCTTCCTCAAGAGATTACGAAACTGCCTAGCTAGTCAGGACGCCAATGCTAATGTAGGTAGTTCACTCTTCCATAGGCTACGTATTGTTATTCAGAAAGGTGTAGGGACACAGCTTTTCGCTCGTTTATCCCCCACCGATGACTCTACTGAGGTGTAATAATAATAATTATTATTATTGTTGTAATAATAATAATAATAATAATAATAGTTTGGATTTGTTTTGAGAGCAGATTTTCTTGGCCGGGTAAAGTGTAAACCAGTGCACCTAATAGTTATTGATTTCTTTATTTTATGAATTCATTATTTTATGTTTTATCTGACGGTCAAAATCTCTAAAATCCCAATTATAAAGTAGAGGCCGATCTCCGGATCGGACGGGCTAGGTGCCTCACACCTTCGTAGCTTGTATCTTGATTCCTGGACCATTTCTCTGAATTTTGGACTAGTGATTCTTTTGGGTCCCAACTCCCTTAGTTGGGTGGCGTCTTCTTAATAATAATTTTTCTACGTGTATTTCCATTTTAGATATTTTAGAGATCTTAACGGATTTCGACGATATGTACAGTGGCGACTTCACTGGGGATTTTGAGAATCTAAGTCGAAAAATATTTGTGATTTTAGGATTTTGATTTTACACTACTTGGTAGTTGCACACACACACGTGTGTGCACCTATTTGCACATTTTCATTCCATTTCGCATCGTCAGACGTCCGATTCTTAGGAAAACAAGTGGCTAGTAAGCTGAACCGTGCCTTGGGCCTTATGGGAGTTACCAGCTGAACCACCACAAGCCTTAACACAGTACAAAAGAAGACTAGTCTAACTACGTCTGAGGTATATATTGGTAAGGTAACCCAATCTTACCCGAGAATTAGTTAAACATGCATGCACGTGCATTAATTAGAAATTGCATTCATTGTTGCACAAAATCCGAGGCATAAGCACCTTTGTGTTACCATATATTCTTTTGTGTCCTTAAAAACAGGAATATGAGCATAGAATCTGAAATGAATATCGACACTGGGGCATTCTCCTGGTTGCGCGAAAAATTCCAAAAGATGTTGGATACCAAATTCACAGAATTTAAAACAAAGATGAACACCGAAGAAGTTGCCTCTCTAGGTCATTGCTGAGTCCACAGGAAAACATGATGGGCCTGAAATAGAGGATGACTTTGAAGATGACATTATTGAAGAGGTTAAAGATGAAAATTTTGGTGAAATGGATGAGACCACAACACGAGAACGACAACTATCCCAGAGGCTCAAAGAGATCGAAAGGACCCTACAGAAAATGGATGAGGGTAGATATACATGGGTTGTATCCTTATCCCGATATTCGTCTACCTCCTGGCTTCAAATTTCCGGATATGGATAGATATGATGGAACCGGATGCCCGAAAACCCATATTCGTATGTATGTTGGGTACTTGAAATCATTGGGTATTAGTGATGGTTTATTAATACAGTTTTTCCAGAGAAGTTTGACTGGGACGGCCTTAAAGTGGCTGATGAAGATATACCCAAGTCTAGTTTCAATATGGAAGGATATGGTAGATATGTTTGTAAGACGGTTTATGCTGGTCACTGAAATTTAGTTTAATCGGAAACACTTAGAGGCCGATTTTCGAATCGGACAGGCAAGGTGCCTCACACCTTCCTAACATGTATCTTGATTCCCAGACCTTATCTATGTACTATTGGACAAGTGCTTGTATTGGGTCCCAACTACCCAAGTTGGGTGTCCACTTCAAAAATAATAATTTCAAGTGTATTTTCCATTATAGATATTTAGAGATCCTAACGGATTTCGACGGTATCTACAGTGCGACTTCACTGGGGAGGCCAAACATGATGATGACCCAACAAGTTCTAATCGACCTAAGATATACCATACCTAGGTAAGTTCTCAAATCTTTCTAAGGGCGTCAAACGCTCAGAACTTTTATAATTCCAATCTCTTTCTCTCTCTCTTAGTGTCAGGTAGAAAATAGGTAGGGGCAGAGTTGTCATTATGTTAAGCCCTCGTCAAAAAAAAATATAGGGGCAGAGTCGTCGTTATGGCAATCCCTCGTCAATATATATATATAGGGGCAGAGTCGTCATCATGTTAAGCCCTCGTCAATAAATAAATAAATAAATATGGGCACCCTCATCATACTAGGCCCATGTCATTAGCAATCGTGCTAGGTGACCAGTGGTGTAACCGCTTAACATCAGCAAATGAGACGTGTCTAGTGATGTGTCTTAAATGGGAGATTACTCCTCTTAACACGTTACATAGACGAGAAAACTAAAGAACAAGGGTAGAATTGTATCCTCTATTTCCGAAATAATTTCTCACTTACTCCTCAAATATTCATACTGGTTTTTATTTGTTGTAGCTCAAGATTTTGAGTTTTACTCAACCTTCAAGTACCACTTGGCCATTTTATCAATCAATTTAAGATCTCATATATATAGTAAAAAGTGGACATAATTAACAAATTTTCTAGTTTTATCTATCAATGATTTTACTTCTTTTTCCATTGATTGGAAATTATGTTTTTCAATTGAGCAATCAATTTTCTTAAACCGTTAGATCTTTAATTTGGATCATGTCTAATTAGGTTTTTGTCAATCAAAATTGAAAGAAACTTTTGAATAAATTAAGCGTTTGGATAATTTTCCTATAATCGGAAACAGAAATGTCAATTCAGATACTGTATGTTTTGAGTGAAAAATCATTACAATTGAAAAAAAAAGTTATATTTGTTTGCTGATGAGCCTTAGATATTCGTGGATGTTGCATCACACGAATGATGATACTCACGGTTAGGGCTGGCAATGGATAGCCGAAATCCGATATCCGTTTCCGAATATCCGATATCCTATAGGATTTAATCCGACATATCGGATATCGGAATCCGATAGCTTATCGGATAATACCTCTTATCGGAATCCGATAGCTTATCGGATAATACCTCTTATCGGAATCGGAATCGGATTGGGGTCATTCCGTTAGGTTAATATCCGACATCCGATAGCCTAGGGGTGTACTTGTAATCATACCCATCCGTTTTAGGCTATTAGTTTACATGTTTATCTTCTCGTCTTTCTTTCCCATTTTATTTTCTCTCGGCTACTCCTCCTTTCTCGATTCTCAGTGAAGATATTCACCGCCATCTCTCTTAACGCACCACTCAATCACCACCTTTCCTTCTTCTCCTTCTTCGCTTCTTCTTCTTCTTCTTCATCTTCTACTTCTTGTTCTTCGATTTAGCCAATCACAGATCCACAACAGAACAGCAGAATCATGAACCATCACCAGTTCACCACCACACCAGTAAAAGAAATAACTTAATAGGTAATTTATATGATATTCTCTCTTTATTCTTCTTTGATTATTATGTTACGTATTAGAATGATACGAAATTAAAACTAGGGTTTATGAAATCAAAAATACTCGGGGCTTTTTGGAAATTAGGGTTCATCATGTTGATTTAGAATTAGTCAATTGATATACTGAATTGCTTGTTTGGTGGTTATTTTCGATAATTATGTTCTCAATTTCATGTTTGATTTGAATTTTTTATCATTATTAACTGGATCCAAAACTTACAGAAGTTGCACAATCTTTTGAGATATTCAAAGCTGCTTTTCTGAAGATTGATTTGGATAACTGCAAGGTAATAAATCTTACAGTGGGTTTTGCTTAATTTTAATAACTTTTACAAGTTAATTCAGATTGAATGTTTGTTATTGGGTTAAAATTTTCAATCAAGTTTATTCATGTAGCTCAACTGTTTGATCTGTTGATTTTTCTTTTATCGGATAATACTTGTAATGGATTTTTCTTATAATAACTAGTTTCAAATGTATCCATCATTAATGTACCAATAGCATACATCATAGCTATAAAACCAGTAAATGGGAAACCCCATGGGCCATGGATTTTTTTCAGACATGGTGATGTTAAATTCTCAAAAGCATCTGGCAGAACATGTATAAACCCTGTTGCTAGTATAACTCCACCTGCAAATGCTTTTATCATAAAGAATATATTGTTTTCTGGTCTTAATGCTGATACTCTTTTACCAGAATTCGTATACAAACACCAATTCCACTTTCTACTAATATTGATGCTATTGCTGTTAATTTGTATTTCAGAGCTTCTCTTTTGTTTCGTTTTTCCCCATTTCCGTCACATTAACACTCCGCAGATACCAGTACTGGAACAACCAGTAATATGAGAACCTAAATATACACTGCTTTGAATTCAGTTTTTGGTGTTACAATGTAGAAGATGTCTCTCATGTTTAAGACTATTTGTTTTTCTTTTCTAATTGACTGTTTGTGAATGCAGATATGGAAGTCATCGACTGAAGTTGATGAAATGATGCAACATGTAACCAGGCAGCCAAGGAAGATCATCACTAGAAAGTTGTTTGACATTATTGTTAAATCTGTGTACAAGAAGACATGGTTTTTTCTTTTTTGCTGTTGTGTACTTTAGTTTGCAGACTGTTTGGTTGGGTGTTTGTAGTTTTTTTTTCATGTGTGATGTGATTGAGACACTGGAATAGTGTTTGTGTGGGTTTTCTGTCTTTCAGTTAAGTTAAACACTTGAAAATTCCGTTAAATTTCAGCTTTTGCTTCTGTCCAACAAAACTGGATATTAACGGATAAAAATCCGATATCCGATAGGTTAACCTTAACCTTATCGAATTGGATTTTTGATATCCGTCGGATGTTATCGGATATCGGATATCCGATAACCCTTAACCTTATCGGTATGGCCAACATCCGGCGGATATTTATCCATTGCCAGCCCTACTCACGGTAATAATGATGATCATGTAACGGGACTAACATGTTAATGTTGACTGTTGAGAGAGACAAGAAAACAACGAAGATAAATCGAACTTCGAACTTGGAAGTAGGCTAACGGTGAGGTAAATAAAAAGAAAGTCGACTCTTTCCTCCACATCCTTTGCCATGCAAGATTCTGCTGGTATTCCGTTGCTACACAGCGGGTCACATAACATTTTCGTGTCATTAGAGCATTTCAGTCTTTTATTACAGTGTTTGGTGCGTTGAAGTCTTTTTCAAGTAAATAATTTAGAGAGATATATGTTAATCCATTTGTATGTCATCATTATTCTTGTACGTCATCCCCTAAAGTTCTATGAGCAACGGACGTCCACACGAGTAGATTTGAGTAGCAAAATAAAGAATTAAAAAAATTTAAAAAAAAATGAAAATATAAAAAAATGGTAGTTTAAACAGCCACTTGGGGAAATTGAGTAGCACTTCAAAGAAATTGAGGAAAAGAAGAGTAGCGTGGAGATATTGAAGATTTGAAGCATTGGAACGTCATCCCTGGATTTAGGAAACAACAAGGTCGTGAATTGTTTTTACAGTTTGAAGCTAATTGGTGAAGTTAATCATGGTTGGGAGGATTGACAGATTTGAAAATTTTTGATGGGGACGATATTATTTTTGGTGGCACCTATCAGACAGGTGGCATATCAGGATTCTCAAACTTTTGTATATAGTTGAGTATTTTGTTTTTCACCTTTTGTTTTCAAATTTATTTTCTAGGATTTTTTTTTATTATTCAAAAAAATAAAATAATAATAATAAAGACAAAAAAAATGAAAGAAAAAGGATTTCTTAGTATTTCATATATTAGGAACATGTGCTACTAGTTGGCTCTTTTGTAAGGTCACTAAATACAGGACTTCCAGATATTTGATGCAAAACTCGAAGGGAAAATAAGGTTTCTTTCTACATACGGATCGTGGCAATCAAGAATGCTCTGGACAAATCATTTATCTCACGATTCAAATGGATCGTAGCAAGGACTCGATATGATTAAATCATTTTGATCAAAATCGCTAAGATTAAGGAGCTTCTATTCATACGGTGCAATCGATGTGATGGCGTAGCATGTTGTTAGGAGAATCAATGTAATGAAGTGCCGCTTGTTTTCACAATAGCTGGTATGGCACGAATACCGATTCGTCATGATCTCTATCATGAGGATGTGTATTAGTGCAAAATCAAAATACTTAGCAATAATTCGGGTGAACTTTCTAGTGTCATCCCGGATAATTATAAGTGGGGAGTCCAACAAAATATTTGTAATCGTGTTTGAGTGCAAAATAGGTGTGTATATCTTTGACATTCAGTTTCATGCAAACCTCTGTCAAAGAGAGGCAACTGTAAACACCCCAATTTTACACGGTCACGAGAGTATACCGCGAAATCGTATCCAAAATGGTCTAGATGGGAGGCCCAACCCGAGTCTAAAAGCCATGATATCTTTACAATTAATAGAAGCCCATGTGGCCCATTAAGACACTCAATCCGTACACAGTTACAAACTCTCAAAGGTAAGTGTCGACATCAACATTAGCTTTGTCTCAAAGTCTTTCCATTTAACAAAAACTCTCAGGATTAAATTAAAAATATTAGATCTTTGGTAATAATATTGATAATATTTAGAAATTAAAAATAATATTTTTAAAATTCGGTAATGGAATTTAGGTTATTAATTTGAGCCATAGGATTTAGGCCGTTCAATCCTACGGCAATAATAGATGGAAAAGAGCTATAAATAACTAGCTAATTCTCGAGAATAAGGGAGGCAAAAATTGGGAGAGAAAGATATGATAAAAATCAGTGGATGGAAAATCATTAGGACACACGGCTAAGCAGTGGCGAATCCAGAACAAAATTTTACCGGGGGTACATTTTATTTTTGAAGAACATAACTAAAATCGTAGCGGAAAAAAATCCCACACATCAGCATAGAAGTAAACTAAATACCATAAAGTTCATTCAAACCGAAATGTAAGTACGTTACTAAATAAAACTTGTAAAGAAAAGAAGGCTTGATCTAGCTAAATCACCAATTAAAACTCAATAGAAACACGCAACTTCTATGTCTGCCCGAGACGACTGCACATATTCTGAAACCTTTTCATGACAATATCATCTCCGATCAGATCGAATAAGTGTCTCTCAGTGTAGCAAATCAAAAGCGATTCCTTACAATTTTCATAGCACAAAATATCCTTTTATACGGTGGCAGTAACAACTGGTAGAAGTAATGATGATGTGAGAAGTAAGTAAACCAAAGGGTACACTTCATCCTTTTTAGTCTCTACCATTTTGATTGCGAGATTAGTAATTCCATTCAATTCTGAAAATTCATTGCTGGACCTTACATCCGTAACGTAATTTATTAATTGATCTTCTAGTAACACAAGTTGAGTAGGAGAAAAATCTCTTGGGTAAAACCGAGCAAAATGAATCAGTTTATCTTTGTCAAATGCAGAGAATGAGTCTTTTGGACTTAAGCATGCCACAAAAAGAAGTAAATCAGTGTTCGTCTCGGTGAAGCGATTGTTTAGTTCTTGAAGTTGCATATCTATGACTGTGTATAAATACTCAACTTGATAATGATAAGAATTAGTTCCCTCTTGAGTATTACGCCTTGGTCGACCCTCCCGTTGGAACACATCATTCATATCAGGAACTTTGATGCGGTGCCTTGCACAAAAAGAGGATACTTCTGACAACAATGAATCCCATTCCTTATCTCTCATTATCTGGAGTCGTTCCTTGCATACTGTAACTAATTTCATGGCATTGACAATGTCTTGATCTGTTCTCTGCCATGCTTTTGACAGATCATTTGTAATTCCCATAATCTTTTTCATCTGCGCAGGACGGTGCTATATTCTGGGCACTTGAATTCTCAGCATGCATTACATGATTTCGCGTTGTAGTACGCAGGTTTGAAATAGAAGGTGTTGTTGTAGCATTGTTGTCTTTATTTTTTCTCTGGAAGTACCTTAGCATTTTTGTCAGAAAACCACAAACAAAATTTCATTAGCCTCACTACAATATTAGAGACCAATGATTTACAAAGAATACTATTGGTCTCTATGATTATTAAGCCTCAGCAGTCACTACAAACAGGAAACACAAAGCACTACAATACTATGATTATTAAAGAAGAAGAAAAAATAAATTGAATCAAATTTTATTGTCAACACTATGAAATTACATGACAATGAAAAATAAGCAACTAAATGTGTTAATCCATTACTAAACCCATATATCATAACACCTATGCCTACACACATCCGAAGTATATGCCATTTTCTGCTGTAGTTTAGAAATGTATATAACACCGAACTTAGATTCTTACAGGAACTGTCAATTAACTTGAGCTTAAACTCTTCCAGCACATATCCATAAATCTATTCACACAATGGAATAAATTAAACACCATCCACACAAGGTGTAATAAAAAGAGCAACGATAGATAAAACCAATTGGATACACGTTTCTTCCCTAATTAACATATCTTGAGGAGTTGAGGTATTGGATACTAAAATTGAAACCAAAACCCATTATATCTAATTCCCAAAGCCAGCATCCACAGCATCTCTCAAAAATTGATGACAATTATAGAAATCAGGACAAAGTTTCACTTACTAACATAAAGATTATAAGCCATGAAACACAATTTTAAGTAGTAATCACTAATCAACTTAATTTTCTTACCACAACAAAAAAGAAGCAATGACACCCATCGGCTGTTTGTAAAATTACAGTATCACTTTTCCCTTAAAGTTAATAAATTTCTTCAAACCTAAAAGAAAAATCGAAAACCCACCATCATAATAAACCCAAATTTCATCAATAAGTAAGAAAATATACATAAATTAAGTGATTGAAGAAGAAAAATATCAAAAATTAGAGTATCTAGGAGGTAGGAGTAAAAACCCTTAATTGGAAATTGAATCGATGCAGACGGAGACTGATTAATGTTTAGTTGTTCATATAAACCATATACGAACCACAAATATAAGGAAATCATCGTGATTTCAGCAGATTTTCTCCCAATTTTCCTTAATTCTAGGGTAGTTTTAGTTCGTGGAAGTGAATTCTGCGCAGGAATAGGGCTGAAATTAGTTTCAGAAGCATATCTATTCCAAGTTTTGGCGTTAATAGAGAGGGGGCACGAAGCTAAATCTGGAAAATATTACACGGAATTTTATTTTTTTTTAGAAAATTTAGTGGGGGCCAGTAACCCCACTGGCCCCGGTGTAGATTCGCCACTGCGGCTAAGGGAAGTGTAGTATGGAGTTGCGACGTTCGGATACGATTATTGCGGAAAAATTATTGTTGGTCTTAATCTAAGTGACATTGGAATTCATATAGCAAAAACAGGTTTGGCTAAACATATTTTCTTTTCTTATTTTATTTACGTGATTTCACGCAAACAATGGTGTATTTTGCCTCGCGTTTTTAGGGGACATTCAAAAGGATTTAGGGGCCAACAATAAAACAAAAAAGGTCACCCAAAGGGAAAATGTATCCAGCCCTTATCTCGCGTAATTCGTAATGGCAAAATTATCCTTATATATTCGGAGGATATGATAACATTTTTATCCTCCGATTTCAATCGGAAGCCAAAATATTACCCAGACTTCCGATTGTAGTCGGTGCAGTATTAGAATGATTTCTGTTTCATTTTTTCCATTTCTTTTTCATTTTTGAGTTGTTAGAGTTATAGAGAAGAAGGTGAAGGAAAAAAGGGAAAACCCATTTTATCACTACAAAAATGGATGGATATGAAGAAGAAGGTGAGAATCATGGCGAAGACGATTTGGGGTATATGTTGAATGATCCAAACTTTTGTGGAGAGGAAAACCTAGACGACCCTTTCATGGAAGAAAATGGAGAATCGCCTGATATTGAAGCTAACGATGCATGTAAAACACATGTATTGTGTTAACAAACTCAAATACTCGATTGTATGCGTTTGTGTGCTTTTGTAAAAAAGAAAAACCGATTATTGCATGCATTGAATGCCATGAACTACCCAGATTCGGTAGATAATTTCTCGAATAAACTTACGAATATAACACACAGAGTACCAAATATGTATATTCGGTAGTTCCAAGATAGTAGTTTACTGCCGAATATGAGAAAAAACCCCAAACTGGTTTTCCAAAAAAATCTACATTCGGTAGTTATGTAGAGTTATTTACCCCCGACTGGCCCCAAAAACGAATTCCTCAAAAAATTTCAAAACTCAGTATTCTTATCCTTTACAATCGGTGATAGTTTAACATTATTTGACTGCCGAATATAACAGTGGCCTCAAAATAAAATTTCCGAAAACTTGAAAATCGGATGTTTATCGATTAAAGTTATCTCCCGGTTATTTATATTCGGCTGTTTTACTATATATTTTAGCTTCCGATTATATCATTTTTTGCACTCAGTAAACTGTGTACATTCATTTTCATAAATCGGGTGTTTTGGGTAACCGATAGGATTACGAATATAGTATAGTCGGCAGTTTGACTTATTTAATAACCTCCGATTATTGTATAATAATTTGTTGCTTTCATATGCAGGCCGTTGAAGAGTTTGTTGATGATTTCTATTTGAGGCCTGACACTTCCCTATACTATGCAAACGATTTGGTATACTCATTACTACTTCTTCTTTTTTTCGAAATTTATATGTTAAATGGTTATGCTTATTAGATTTGTTTTGTGTTATGCACGTTTAGACATTTGGAAGTAAGAAGGAGGCAAAGGAATGGCTTATGAACAAGGAAAAAGATAACATGTGCGTGGTAGTTCAAAATAATCATGTTAGTGACACTCGATTTGAAATGATTTGTGAGCGAGGTGGGACGCGAAAGAGTCACGAGGGAAAGAATAGTAAGTACGTACGGAAGACGAATAGGAAATACCGAAGCAATACCAAGAAGATAGGATGCCCATTTAAGATTGTCTTCTATAAGCCCAATGATATTAAAGGTAAAGAGTATAAAATGTATAAAGTTGATAACGGTTGTCACAACCATGATGATCCGTTGGATTTAATTGGACATGTAATGGTTGCCAATTTAAAACAACATCAAATGCAGAAGGTGAGGTCTATGCGGATCCAAAAAGCGAGTGCGATCTTAAGTAAAATAAAGGCGGACGACCCCGGCAAGTTATCTTCTTTGTCTAAAATTAAGTCGGCCCTAGCTACGATCAAAAGGACTGAATGGGATGGTAGAACGGTCATGCAACAATCGGAGTGGTTAGCGGAGTTACACGGCTACACCTTGAGAAGGGAAGAAAATGATGGTATAGTGGTTCGTATTTTCTTGGCACATCCCGAAATGATCCAATTGGCTCAATGCTTTCATCAAATTTTTTTGATAGATGCTACTTATAAGACAAACAAGTATAACATGCCGTTGTTGAACATTGCTTGCCATACTTCGGACAAAAACACGTTTACAATTGCATGAGGTTTAATGGATCATGGAAAGTATCGGTATCATGATACATTCTCTCCACGAACGCCGATATGGCCACACGATCATGTTCCAACAATGAATTCTCGGCGGCATTAGCTAACCCCGAGTTGGCAACAATTGACTTGAACCTTTCACATTCACCGGATAAAGGCCACGCAAGCATTTTTGTTGGTGCGGCGGTAGGTTTGAGTAGACGGACCGCATCTTGATGATCCTATTAAAGTACATAAAAAAATCCTTAATACAAATATTACGATATAACACATAGACAATACATTAATAAAAAATAGTAATTTTATTACCTCGGTTTCGTATATTTCTCTGGCCCATGAGTCTTTGTATCCAAATAGCAATTTTCCTCCATCCTCCAGTAGCCCAAGGTTGTGCCTGCTGGAATACCCTTCTTCTTCAAGTGATGAGTGACAAGATGTGATGCTTTCTTAGCAATATCCTTCTTTACACCATCTTTTTCTTTTTTGGCTTTTTGGGTACCACTTGGTTGTCCTTCTTCTTCTACTCTTGGCACTGGATCAACTGGTTCAATTTCATGGTGGGGTGTAACTTGTGGAGCAGTTGGTTCTGCACTTTGTTGAGCGGCTTGTTCAACACTTGGTTGCACCCCTTGTTCACTGCCTTGTTGTTCTACACTTTGTTCAGCACTTGGTTGCACTCCTTGTTGACTGCTTTGTTCTTGTAAGCTTTGTTGAGCACTTGAATTATCTTTGGCACTCCTTTCCCTCCTAGCACTAGCTGTCACTTTCTTTCTCCTTTCTCGACTTGGTCTAAACAACAAAGAAAGGAACAATATTTACAAACTATACAATCGGAAGACAAAGTATGGAAATATAACCCGAATGTACACATTCGGACGTAAGAAGACACATACTGTTCCCGAATACAAAACAATCGAAAGCTAACTAAACATATTTACAACCGAATATGCATCAATTGGAGTTCAGAAGCTCTAAATTTTTCATCCTATACAATCGGAAGACAAAGTACACAACTATAACTCGAATGAACAAATTCGGAAGTAAGAAGACACATATTTTTCCCGAATGAAAAAAAATCGGAATATATTTAAACATGTTTACAGCCGAATATTCATCAACTGGAGTTCAGAAACTCTAAAATTTTATCCTACACAATCGGAGGTATAAAACATTATATTGTCTTCCGAATAAATACTGGCCCCAAAATGGGATTTTTCCTATATCAGAAATTTTGAGATTTTTTCAATATATATATATATATATATATATATATATTCGGTAGTGAGTGTACTTCCGAATACTGTGTGTCTACTTAAATATATTCGGAAGCCAAAAAATTCATTAAACTATCGATTATTACCAGTTTGTATCCAGGAAGATATGGCTACCAATATTCGGCCGATAACCATCAAATATTTCTCCCGAATACTGTCGATGTTCTTGAGAAATGAAGAACAAGAGTACATTCGGAAGTAAATAAGCATGAATATCACCCGAATCTGGATAAATAACCGAAAACCCTAGAATTTTTTTTTCTCCATTCGTCGAATTAAAGCGAAATAAACCCCAAAAATGATAGATTCTTACCTAATTGGGTCCATTTGAAGTTTACAAAGTGTTTGACTATCGGAATTACCACCACCGACTACATCGACGGGTACTTCTTCTTCGCGTTCTTCTTCATTTGCAGCAACAATTTCTTTATTTCTTGCTAAAATCCCAATCTTTGGATCGATACCCCGAGCAACGTTTTTGGTTCTAGGTCTGTGGGTTTCATTTCCCTTATCCATTGTTTTATAAACGAATCGACGATGTTTTGATTTTACGATTCGCGACGATGTTTCGGTTGAACACAAGAACGAGGGAATGTTTTTTTTTCTTCCACAATCGGAAGATAATATTAAACTGGAAGAAGAAGAGTTGAAATGAGTAGAATTTTTTTTGATTTGGTTTTTATACAGTTTTACCATAAGGGCATTTATGTAACTTCAATATCATATAGGGTACTCCTTAACTAGAGTCTTTGGCTGGGTATAAATTGATGGCCCCTAAATCCTTTCGGGTGGCCCCTAAAAACGCGAGGGTATTTTGAGTGCTTGAATGATAAATAAAAATTGATTGTGGTGTTCCCTGTGTTTCATCAACTTATAACTATTTTGATCCATCCATAGTCTTGCCTCATTAGTAGTTCATATTCATTGGTCACCTTTGTCGATCCCATATTATCATTGTCATGGTTGACATAATAGAATTGTTCCTTTTGTTGGATAGTATATTAAACTCGCATACTATGTATTTGGCATTTGCCACTTTATTATTTGTCATGCAATGTGTTTACTATTTTGGCATATAGCTAGCTAGGACTCCTCTTATTAGTAGGCATCTGTGCTTGAATTGTTTTATGGTCTATGAGAATTCCAACTCCTTGCTAGTAATAATCATAATAGCCTTGCTTGACTGGCGTGAACACAATGGATGCATTACTCTAGTCAACAAATTGTTGGAACAACCCAAACGCAGGCAACTCAACAGGCCAAAAACCAAGAAGACGCAATACATGGCCAATCTAGATGCTTGTCGAAAGAAACTATCCCATGGACACTACACTGCTGCCATTAGAGTGCTTTCATCTAATGGCATAGCACCCTGCAATGAGGCAACGCTCATAGAACTTATGCAAAAACATCCAGATGCCTCGCCGCCAACCATTCCTGTCGAAGCCATTTCTTGCGACGCTATCACAATATACGCATGGTCAGTTCTTAAGCCATAAAAAGCTTTCCCAAGGGTACATCTTGCGAAAGAGACGAACTAAGAGCTCATCATATCCTTGATGCGATGAGTGGTGCGTCTAACGCTGCTGCAGATGAGTTATTAGTTTCAATAACTAAGGTGGTCAATCTATAGCTTTCTGGGTGCTGTCCAAATGCTCTTGGTGAGTACATAGCCAGCGCTCCTCTCATTCCTTTACAAAAACCAGGTGGGGGTATTCGACCTATTTCCATAGGTACCATTTGGAGGAGACTAGTGTCAAATCTTGATGCCAGCAAAGCAGGAAAGGAAATGTCTGCCTACCTGGGTGATTTTCAATTTGGTGTAGGGGTGCCTTGTGGGGGAAAGAATATTCTCCATGTTGTTAACAGACTAATGGAAATGAAGGGTAATTTGAGCGATACCTCCATGCTGCTCATTGACTTCACCAATGCATTCAATATGGTGGACAGATCTACAATAATTAAAGAGGTTAGACTTCAAGGCCCTGCAATCTCTCATTGGGTACAGTTTTGTTATGCAAGACCTACCAGGTTATATTACAACGACAATATTCTAGCCTCATCCCAAGTTGTACAACAAGGAGACCTTCTTGGGCCATTTTTTTTTTCAATCACACTTCATCCTATTGTGAAGAGCATTGCTTCTCAATGTATTTAGATATGTAATCCTGGTATTTGGATGACGACACGATCATTGGGGATACTTTAGAAGTTTCTAGAACACTGCATATTATTCAGTCTGAGGGTACTCGCAGGGGACTTTATCTTAATGTCAGCAAAACGTAAGATTTCTGGCCCACAACAGATCCCAGAAGCTTTGATCCACATGTTTTTCCTAACCACATTGGGAGGCCTTCATCTGGTGTTAAATTGTTGGGAGGACCCGTGAGTTTGGACTCACAATTTTGCAAGGATATGGTTATGACTAGAGTGGACAAGACTCTTCGGCTCATGGCTACTGTCAAGAAGCTTAAAGACCCCAATGCGAGTTATTGCTATTACGTAATTCCTATGGCGTTTCCAGACTGTACTTTACCATGCGTACAACTCCCCCCTCAGCCTTGGAACAAGCTAAAGTTTACTTTGATGAGCAACTGTATCAATATTTATGGCAATTGATCACAACAGATGGCGCTGGTTTCGGTCCCTTATAATTTCGTTTGGCTACTCTCCCAATCAAGGTTGGAGGACTAGGAATTTACACAATGTCTGATACGATCAACTACCATTACCTTGCATCTCAATTCCAGACTCAATCGGTACAGCAAATCATCTTGAGGAATGTCACTCCTGCAGGTCCAAGCCCCTACTGTCAGCAAGCCCTACAGACATATACCCTGGTATGTGGTATTGCATCTTCTTCTCTCAGCTTTGAATTTAATGTCCCCTCTCCCATGCACTCTATGCATTCACTGGAATTAACATATTTTGAGGTATGTGGTATTGCATATTCCAGATGTCTATACGTGACAATGTACTCTGGCACTGAAACCAAGTGAAGCATGCTCAAGATTATTTACTCGTTATCCCTATCAGTGGGATAAATCAAACTCTTAGACCTCGACAATTTATGAGTGTACTCTGTTACCGTCTCAGGATCCCTTTTTTTGCTGAAGATAGTCACTATACCAGTTGTCACAGGGAAATGGACATATACGAGGATCATGCTCTTCACTGCGCCAGCGAAGTTGAGCTTAAATTCAGGCACGATTTGGTACGTGATATATTTGTAGATACATGTTTTCGGGCAGGGGTGGCAGCTAGTAAGGAAGCTTCGTTGGGTTTTACATCTGATGGGAACACATTACTACTGGCACACTTGTTAGTTTACAATTGGGAGAATGTGAAGGATACTTGCCTCGACGTCACTGGTGTCTCTCATTTCACATGTGATCTTCGATATTTCGCACCAGGCCAAGCTATTTCCAAGTAAGTTCTTCGCAAGCGCAATAAATACTTGACTACATGTGAGACTCATGGATACAGTTTTGGTACCTTGGCCTTCACTACCTTAGGTGAACTAGGCGAAGACATTGTCTCTTTCTTGAAGAGACTCAAGAACTGTCTTGCCAATTATG
>NC_039367.1:117652392-117652835 GCF_003573695.1 Papaver somniferum
CATTTATGTAACTTCAATATCATATAGGGTACTCCTTAACTAGAGTCTTTGGCTGGGTATAAATTGATGGCCCCTAAATCCTTTCGGGTGGCCCCTAAAAACGCGAGGGTATTTTGAGTGCTTGAATGATAAATAAAAATTGATTGTGGTGTTCCCTGTGTTTCATCAACTTATAACTATTTTGATCCATCCATAGTCTTGCCTCATTAGTAGTTCATATTCATTGGTCACCTTTGTCGATCCCATATTATCATTGTCATGGTTGACATAATAGAATTGTTCCTTTTGTTGGATAGTATATTAAACTCGCATACTATGTATTTGGCATTTGCCACTTTATTATTTGTCATGCAATGTGTTTACTATTTTGGCATATAGCTAGCTAGGACTCCTCTTATTAGTAGGCATCTGTGCTTGAATTGTTTTATGGTCTATGAGAATTC
>NC_039367.1:117652845-117654777 GCF_003573695.1 Papaver somniferum
GTTTTACATCTGATGGGAACACATTACTACTGGCACACTTGTTAGTTTACAATTGGGAGAATGTGAAGGATACTTGCCTCGACGTCACTGGTGTCTCTCATTTCACATGTGATCTTCGATATTTCGCACCAGGCCAAGCTATTTCCAAGTAAGTTCTTCGCAAGCGCAATAAATACTTGACTACATGTGAGACTCATGGATACAGTTTTGGTACCTTGGCCTTCACTACCTTAGGTGAACTAGGCGAAGACATTGTCTCTTTCTTGAAGAGACTCAAGAACTGTCTTGCCAATTATGTTGCGGGTTGTGGCTCGGGAAGTTTTTTATTTCACAAAATAGGTGTGACAATTCAAAAAGGATTTAGTGCCCAACTAGTAGCTCGGCTACCCTCCACCGACGTCTAATAAATACTCTTGTTGATTTCTAATAAAATGCCCATGGTGGTACTTTTCATAATAATAATAATAATAATAATAATAAAGCTATACCTATACCCGGATTTGCTCCATCTCCTCGTGAGGTTGCTGTTTGGCAGTGCAATAGGCGAGACCATGCCATGGACTTCCTTAAAGCTATACCTATACCCGGCCTTGATCATCCTGTTGGGCCTAGACAGTTTAGCTCGGTATTGCAGTATCGTCTAGGCATACTCCTTTTTGATGAAGGCAGCAAATGCTCTTGTTGTGGCAAGCCCATGGATATCTTCGGCGATCATGCCATCCACTGTGCTAGTGAAGTTGGGCTTAAATTCAGACATCATCTGGTGAAAGACATCTTGGCTGATATGTGCTTTAGAGCTGGTGTGGTAGTCAGGAAAGAGGTCTCCGTGGGTGTCATCAATGGCAAGGATCTTCGACCTGCAGATATTATGGATTATAATTGGGAAGATGGTAGATATGTGGGACTTGATGTCACCGGTGTTTCCCCTTTCACTAGTGCTAGAACCCGCGGCTCCGCTCCGGGTCATGCCATTTCAGCGGCTGTCACTCGCAAGAATAATAAATATTTGGACGTCTGCTCTTCACTCGGGTATGGCTTTGGGGTGCTGTCCTTTTCCACCTTTGGTGAGCTTGGTAGGGATTTTGTTGTTTTTCTGAAGCGAATTAGGAATTGTATGGCACGACATGATGCCAATTTCAAAATGTGCAATTCTCTTTTTCATCGGTTAGGGATCGTTATTCAAAAAGGTGTTGGCGCCCAGCTTGTTGCTAGGTTTCCCACCATTCCTTGTAATGTTGATTTTGATATTGAATAACAATAACGGGTCCTAACTCAGCTGGTCATCCCCGTTTCCCAAAGGCGATGCGTTCCAGGAGGTCCCAGGTTCGAGTCTTCCTTGGCGTAATATTTCAGGAATTATTATGGACGTTAGAGTTCGCTTGCCCCCCTTGTGACACAATCTCGCCCCCCAGTCCGCCGTTTCGGCTCCCCTTGGCAAGGTTACCCATGAGGCCCGCTGGTAGGCTAGCACAACAACCTGTTAATTCATGTAGTAGTACGCCGTTGGATCTTAGCTTGTTAGGCTTCCAACTAGTTATGTAATCATCGTTATCCAATAATAATAATAAATTTATAAAAAAAATAATAATAATAATAACGGGCCCTAGCTCAGCTGGTCATCCCCGTTCTCCAAAGGTGATGCGCTCCAGGAGGTCCCAGGTTCGAGTCTTCCATGGCGTAATATTTCAAGAATTATTATGGATGCTAGAGTTCGCTTGCCCCCCTTGTGACACAATCTCGCCCCCCAGTCCGCCGTTTCGGCTCTCCTTGACAAGGTTACCCATGAGGCCCGCTGGTAGGCTAGCACAGCAACCTGTTAATTCATGTAGTAGTACGTCGTTGGAGCTTAGCTTGTTAGGCTTCCAACTAGTTATGTAATCATCGTTCTCCCATTAATGAAATAATAATAATAATAATAATAATAATAATAAT
>NC_039367.1:117654787-117655591 GCF_003573695.1 Papaver somniferum
TCGAAAGAAACTATCCCATGGACACTACACTGCTGCCATTAGAGTGCTTTCATCTAATGGCATAGCACCCTGCAATGAGGCAACGCTCATAGAACTTATGCAAAAACATCCAGATGCCTCGCCGCCAACCATTCCTGTCGAAGCCATTTCTTGCGACGCTATCACAATATACGCATGGTCAGTTCTTAAGCCATAAAAAGCTTTCCCAAGGGTACATCTTGCGAAAGAGACGAACTAAGAGCTCATCATATCCTTGATGCGATGAGTGGTGCGTCTAACGCTGCTGCAGATGAGTTATTAGTTTCAATAACTAAGGTGGTCAATCTATAGCTTTCTGGGTGCTGTCCAAATGCTCTTGGTGAGTACATAGCCAGCGCTCCTCTCATTCCTTTACAAAAACCAGGTGGGGGTATTCGACCTATTTCCATAGGTACCATTTGGAGGAGACTAGTGTCAAATCTTGATGCCAGCAAAGCAGGAAAGGAAATGTCTGCCTACCTGGGTGATTTTCAATTTGGTGTAGGGGTGCCTTGTGGGGGAAAGAATATTCTCCATGTTGTTAACAGACTAATGGAAATGAAGGGTAATTTGAGCGATACCTCCATGCTGCTCATTGACTTCACCAATGCATTCAATATGGTGGACAGATCTACAATAATTAAAGAGGTTAGACTTCAAGGCCCTGCAATCTCTCATTGGGTACAGTTTTGTTATGCAAGACCTACCAGGTTATATTACAACGACAATATTCTAGCCTCATCCCAAGTTGTACAACAAGGAGACCTTCTTGGGCCATTTTTTTTT
>NC_039367.1:117655601-117656309 GCF_003573695.1 Papaver somniferum
CAAGGTTACCCATGAGGCCCGCTGGTAGGCTAGCACAGCAACCTGTTAATTCATGTAGTAGTACGTCGTTGGAGCTTAGCTTGTTAGGCTTCCAACTAGTTATGTAATCATCGTTCTCCCATTAATGAAATAATAATAATAATAATAATAATAATAATAATCACCTTATCTACAAGGGATGTGATTTTTTGGACAAGCAATCAGATGGCTCATGCACTAGATTTTCTTAAGGCTATTCCCATTGCTGGGCTCAATCAAAATCTTGGGCCAAGACAATTTAGGCTATTCCCATTCGTCGAAAGCTAACTAAACATATTTACAACCGAATATGCATCAATTGGAGTTCAGAAGCTCTAAATTTTTCATCCTATACAATCGGAAGACAAAGTACACAACTATAACTCGAATGAACAAATTCGGAAGTAAGAAGACACATATTTTTCCCGAATGAAAAAAAATCGGAATATATTTAAACATGTTTACAGCCGAATATTCATCAACTGGAGTTCAGAAACTCTAAAATTTTATCCTACACAATCGGAGGTATAAAACATTATATTGTCTTCCGAATAAATACTGGCCCCAAAATGGGATTTTTCCTATATCAGAAATTTTGAGATTTTTTCAATATATATATATATTCGGTAGTGAGTGTACTTCCGAATACTGTGTGTCTACTTAAATATATTCGGAAGCCAAAAAATTCAT
>NC_039367.1:117656319-117656632 GCF_003573695.1 Papaver somniferum
ATCAAGGTTGGAGGACTAGGAATTTACACAATGTCTGATACGATCAACTACCATTACCTTGCATCTCAATTCCAGACTCAATCGGTACAGCAAATCATCTTGAGGAATGTCACTCCTGCAGGTCCAAGCCCCTACTGTCAGCAAGCCCTACAGACATATACCCTGGTATGTGGTATTGCATCTTCTTCTCTCAGCTTTGAATTTAATGTCCCCTCTCCCATGCACTCTATGCATTCACTGGAATTAACATATTTTGAGGTATGTGGTATTGCATATTCCAGATGTCTATACGTGACAATGTACTCTGGCACTG